>NC_139515.1:79051823-79191823 GCF_947247035.1 Vipera ursinii | reverse complement strand
AAATGTTTAGAACATAAAGAGGAAAAAAGATTGGTGTGTGATTGCTCATTCATATGCTTAGCAGTACCTGTTAGTTATCCCTCATTTTTCTTTCTGCAGTCTTGCTTTCTTCATGTTGTCCTTTATATTTCCCCCTTGTATTTGTGAGTTTTCACCTGCTGTTCATGTATTCTATATATAGCTAGAGCCATTCTGACAGTTGTGGTTAAGATTTGTGAGTGGTGCTTTTGATCTTAACAGATCTAGAGAATTTTCTGCAGCAAGAAGAGCAATGCGCTCACTTGCTTACCCAAATACGTGTATATGCATTGCATACATAGACATACAGACACTTCTATATGCAGATATGTATCAGCCACAGGAGGTACATTTATCTTTCTAGAGAGAGGCAGACATGTGCCTTGCTGATATAGATGAAGACATTTCTATTGAAGGCAGAATGCGGTCTGTGAAAAGAAGAAGAATCTGTATCTGTACAGATTGGGCTTATCTTAGGACGGAGTTTTAAATTATTTTAGGTTAAGGCTGCCACATTAAAGGATCGGGTGGTCTTGAGAAGACCGGCAGGGAAAGTTTAATGTGCTATAGAGACACAGCATCAGAAGCAGCCTGAATTGTGAGAACAGCACAGCTCCTTTCCTTAGTGTTGACATTGTTATAAATAGCAAGATAGTTTAAGAAGTGAACCTCACTTGTTCTTAAACCTTTGTGGACACAACAAAGATATATCAGTGCTAGTAAGGGCAGGAGGAAAGACAAGGAAGTAGAATTATACTGGTTCTGAACCATTACAAAATTACAGCAACCAAAGAAATATACATATAAAGAAGAGCGATGCATATAAAAATGCTTCAGGCTTTTTGATTTATATTGCTGCCCATATATCCAAGAAACTCTGGATGGCACACAAGATAAACAAAGATTTCCTCAAAAACAGATAAAACTGTATTAAAGCTTAGCAAAACCACAACACTGCTAATCACGTACATGTGTGTTAAGGCTCCCATGCTACGATCTCAATCTCAATGCATCATTGCAGCTATCGTCTTGATTTTTTTTCTCCCCACCTCTCTTGAGGAGGTCCTGGTTATAAGAAATAGAAAAGATACAGAAATAAGAAACACAGATGATCTAAGATAAATTTCAAGGAGGAAGCAAAACTACAGTAGTTTGGTGCAGCGGTTAAGCTGCTGGATTAGAAATCTGGACAATGTAAGTTCTAGTCCCAGCTTCAACATGGAAGCAAATTGGGTGACCTTGGCCCAGTCTCTCTCATAGCCCAACCCTCCTCAAAGGATTGGTGTTGTGGGGGAAATAAGAAGCAGGAGCATTATGTAGACCACGTGAACCTGTACAAATGATGTTGGGATACAAAATAATAAGAAAATACCCCAATATATAAAGATGATAAGAATAAATATATAGCAATCATAAGAATAGAAACAGAATAGAAAGAAACAAGGGTAGGAATAAAAACCCCTACAGAGAATATATTAAAATAAGGCTGAAGTATAAGAATAAAAAGGTAGTAAAAAGAAATAGAGCAGGGGTCTTCAAACTCAGCCTTTTTATGACTCGTGGACTTCAACTCCCAGAATTCCTCAGCCAGGCATGCTGGCTGAGGAATTCTGGGAGTTGAAGTCCACAAGTCATAAAAGGGCCGAGTTTGAAGACCTCTGAAATAGAGCATAGCTACAGTAATCACCATAAAAGCCACAGCTGCACTGATAAAAGCAAAACTTTATTTTGCTGCAATAAAACTTCCCCATGAATTAAAGTAGAACACCATTGTTGTCTGGTCTATGATCTGTATCATTTTTTTAAAAAAACACACTGTAATGCATGACCCCTGTAGCGGGGTTTGTCCAATGTGATTTTCATGCTAGTGAAAGATCGTATGTGGATTAGCACTTGGTACCCAGTTGTAGCTTCCAGGAGGATGTCAAGGGCTGTCCCATGTACAAAGTATTGCAGTAATCCATATGAAAAGTAACCAAGGTGTACAGCCATGTCTTCCATTTTTAAAGGAATATTTGAGGTCACCTTCATTCCTTCAGTTACAAAACTCTAGAAAGGACACAGCCCATAAGTCAATAAAGTGTTGAAGACTCTCAATACATTCTGGAGTCAAGAGCTGCTGAAAGGGAAGACTTAATTGTTGAGTTTCAAGGTGGAATCAAAAACTTGGTGTTATTCCTTTGTCAAAGAGAAAGACAAGAAAAAGGGATTGAGTTAGGGCAGGTGTTGATGGTGACATTAAAATGCTACTGCTACTGCTAAGCTTGTAAGCCGCCCTGAGTCTTCGGAGAAGGGCGGGATATAAATGGAATTAAAATAATAAAAAAAATGAAATGGATTTGATTACAAAGTAATGGATTGTGGGGTCCTTGGTGGTCTCTGAGCTTAATGGTTTCCTTGTAGTCACTTCATTACTAAACTAGGTAACATCATCCGTGCTAGACTTAGAAGAAGCATTTAAAACCACAGGAAAAAGTAGCACGGATGATGTTACTTAGTTTGGTAATGAAACATCTGCAAGGAAAAAATCCAAGCTCAGAGAGTACAAAGGGCCCTATTGTTAATTCCTGAGCTACAAATATTATCTTCTATTAGTAAAGCAATGGATGCACTATTGTACTGAGAGACCCAAAAGCAGATTCAGGACAGATGGAAAAAGCCTGTATTGATAAGAATTAATACCAGTTCAACGGTATTCAATAAAACAGTCGATCGGAAGTTAGGGGTTGGATAAAAAAATCCATACGTTAGCTGGGGGGGGATTCACGTAGAAACAATTAACTTCAGTATTAAGAATCCTGAATCCAAACCAATCCTAACTGAAGTACCTTTAAGCCCATTAAGGATTCTAAGAACGTCCTTATTTCCAAAATTCCTCTGAAGTCTGGCATCAAGATTTTCCTCTACACCTAGACTCTTTTGCCCTACCTAACTGGAAAAATACACCACCTATCGCCCTTGATCAGTGAAATGTTTCTATTAATCCTACCTATCCCGATTGCCACGGTATTCTCCCAGAGAGGAAGGTCTGTAAAGGGATACAGTTTTAGTTATGAATGCTTTTTTGTTGCTTTGAGAGGAGGGAATAAAAGCAGTGGAAATGGCATTGATGCATGATAGCTTAAAGCAGGGTCTCCAACCCGCAGCTCGGTACTGGGCTGTGGCCCATTTGGAACTGGGCTGTGCAAGCAACAAGTGAGCACACAAGCATGCACTGCTCCATATGTGGCGTATTTACCTGCCACTTGGGTCAATGGAGCTTTGAGCACGAACGCATGTGCCTGCTGCTTGCGCGGAACCATCCCCTCTCTACCCCCTCCCCACGCTGGTCCATAAAGCCAGTAAGGTTGGAGACCCCTGGCTTAAAGAAACAATAATTGAAATAACCAATGCTGGAAAATACTAAAAATCATACTAAAAACACTTTTCTTTTGTTAAATGCTTGTTTATTAAAGACATTTTGCAGAAGTAGAACTTGGGAGACAGGTAATGGCTGCATCCTGCTTTAGATTTCTTTCCCTGTTAATAAGTGGCTTACAGGTTTCACAAATAATGGTTATAATAAAGAACCCTATTCTTTTTTTTATTGAAAAGTTTTACAATACATTTTTTAAAAAGACAAAACCCCTCCCAACCCCCTCCCCTCTTCCCAAACCTCCCCAACACCTCCCTCCCCTCCCCCTCCCCCCCTCCCCAACTTCCCAGAGCTCAATACAGGGTATAAAAATACAAACAATCATAGTCTACCTTATGCAAACAACAATAAAATATTAAATCTATCGCACTTTAACTCTTATAAGATAACTACAAGCAATTTAAATATCACATCAATACTTATTCAAATGCTAGATGAAGCTTTTTAGTCCCATATTTATTCTGGATATAATCAATCCATCTTCTCCACTCCACAATATATCTCTGTTGCGACTGATCTTTGAAGTACGCTGAGATCTTTGCCATTTCCGCCAGATTGGAGACTTTTAAAGTCCATTCTTCTATAGTCGGCAGTTCTTCCTTCTTCCAATATTGCGCTATTAAAAGTCTCGCTGCCGTAATTAAGTTCAACATCAGCTTAGTGTCCACAACAGTAGTATCAGTAATAATGCCCAGTAAAAAATAAAGAACCCTATTCTTCATGCCTGTTAAGTACACTTTCTCTAAATCAGAAAACTAATGATATTAATCTTATGGAATAGTAAACAAAGTGATCCTCTAACCCTCCCAGATCTGAACAGTTAATATTTCTTCACCTAAGTGGCAACTATACATTTTTAATACCTGCCCTTTAACCAATAATCATACTATTATGATATGACTCGTGTGCAAAATTTGTCTACTTTTATAGTTTACGGAAGCTTGACCCTTTAAAAAGTCAAGTACGCAAACTTTGGCACTAAATGCTGCTTTCCAATTTCTCAGAGCAAAGGCAGTAGAAAGATTAAAAAGGTCAGCCAGTGAATAGAGAGGTATGATTTTTAGCTAAAATGTCAAAGCACTTTTTTTGCTCTTTTTGGACTCAATATTTCTTTTTAACTTGGCTTATTTTGGTTGTCCAACATCACCAGTTAGCGATGACAGTATTATGGAAAGGTCAATAGTCAATGTTTGGGTCTCACTTTCACCAACACAAGAATCTTCAGTGAGAATTAAAAAAACGATGTTCCAAAGACAACCTGATAGACACATTACAGAATTTCTACTGTGAGATCCTGAAGAATCAATTCTTAATCTAATTTGGAAGAAGTTGGCTGTTGTGCAGCTAAGAAGATGGTGTTAGTTTTGGTAGACTGATACCAACCAGGGACGGAGAATGAATAAACAGGGGTTTTTTCATGCATTAATCAGCATACAATAATACAATTTGGGGAGTGGGATAGGATGAAAGTTGGGCAAAGTAAACTTTTCAAGAAGCTAGCACACAACTTCTTTAATTTCTTGGTGGAAATTGGCAGAAAATTGTGAGTCGAGTTCTGAAAAGATTTGCCATCATGTCTTCTTAAATGGAACTGGTAGGTATAACAACAAACAAACACAGATTCCGGTTGATATTCGAGCAACATGTTACCCACCTCTGATCTAAGATACTGATTAAAAAATTGGAGAAGCACCAAGTTCTATAATGAACCTTATAACACTCTAAATCTTTTGTTATTATTTTCTGTCTAGGTTTGTACAAGACAGTTCTTGAGTTATTCTATTTTCTGGGTTCAAATATTACATGGAAGCATAGGTTAACCAAGCAAGCTGGTTTATCTGCACACTGTATAAACTAGTTTCATTCTGGCAATATTCAAGACAATAGAGAATATTTAAAAAAGAAGAATATAGAACACTAAAAACACAGCATGATTTTAAATATTTTATTCAGTGGTGAAATCACTGAAGAATTAAAAGACTAGTGAAAGAAATCATTTTCACAATGTTCATGTATGTTGAAAGAGGTGCAAAATGCAACTTGCAAGGAAGTGTGATCCATAGCCTGGGAAAAGATGAATATTGATTTCTAGTGCAGGAATGAAGGACAGCAGAAGCATCTTGAAAGGCGATATTAAGCAAAACTCTTCCTATGGATTCCAACAGTGCAACAGGTTTCCAATTGAAGAATTGATCCCTTGGATTATTTTCCAACCTGGGCAACTTCCAAATGTGTGGATTCCAACTTCCAGGGTCAGATTTGGGTTCAGTTGTTTGAAACAGAAAGTACAGGTAGTCCTTGATTTATGACCGCAATGGAGCCTATGTGACTGGCCTGATTTTACAACCTTTCTAACTGTTGTAACTTTGGAACTGGATTGTAAGTATCTTTTGCGGGGTGTGTGTGTTCCATCATAACTTTGAACTGATCAAGAATTACCTATAATCTGTAATTTTTCCAGAGAAAAAAAAATCACAGAGACCTCTTAAGTTACTGAAATGAAAATGATAGGTTTAGAAAATCTTCAGCAGCTGAACTATGTCCACTATAGAATAAACCAGTTTATTTATTTTATTTATTTATTTTTATTACATTTATATCCCGCCCTTCTCCGAAGACTCAGGGCGGCTTACAAGCTTAACAGTAGCCTTCATTCTATGTATATGCCTGCTTATTAGGGCTTTCATACAACCCCCAAGCGGCATTATTACAAAGTCAGCTTATTGCCCCCAACAATCTGGGTCCTCATTTTACCTACCTCGGAAGGATGGAAGGCTGAGTCAACTTGGAGCCTGGTGGGATGCGAACCAGCACTAATTGCAGGCAGCTGGTGTTACTTAAGGAGGCATTAGCCCACTGCTCCACCAAGGCTCTTAATACTCAGTTAGTATTAAGGCATTAGGGTGGAACTCTTTCTAATACCTTTCTAATCATATTGCTGTGAAATGGTGAAGAAGTGGGTATTTTGATCCATAATGGAAGGGCTTGTAGGTTTCTTTTTAATCCTTAGCAGCCTAAGAATTAATACTTACACCCTAGATTCTTAGCAATGCATCCAGTTTTGGTCACCATATTATAAAAAAAAATATGAAGACTCTTCTGCTAAAAGGGCAGAAAAGATCAATAAAGATAATTGGGGTGGTGGTGGAGGCTAAAACATATGAAGAATTGTTGTAGGAATTGGGTATGTGTAGCCTGATGAAAAGAAGGACCAGTAGTTAGTAGCGTTCCAATAGTTGAGAGGCTGTCACATAGAAGTGACAGGGGAGTCAACCTATTTTACAATGCACCAGAAGGCAAGACAAGAAGCAATGGATGGAAACCAATCAAGAAGACAAGCAACCTAGAACTAAGGAGAAATTTCCTGACAGTTAGAACAATTAACCAGTGGAACAGTTTGCCTTCAGTTTGCCTTCACTGGAAGTTTTTAAGAAGAGACTGGACAGCCACTATGATGTAGAGTCTCCTGCTCAAGCACGGGGTTGGACTATATTTCTAGGGCCCCTTCCAACTCTGTTACTCTGTTATTCAGTGGCCAAGTTGGTATAGAACAGGGGTGTCAAACTCAATTTCATTGAGGGCCGCATCAGCATTGCAGTTGCCCTCAGGGGGCCGGGTGGTTATGGCCAGGGTGGGCGTGGCCTACTCGGTGGGTGTGGTTAGAGTGTGTATGGCCTACTGGGTGGGCATGGTCAGCTCTACATCGTTTGCATCAAGGGTGCCTATGGGACCCTGGGCAGGAGTGGGACAGATCTGAGGGTCTCTGGCAGAAGGAGGGTCTCTGGGCCAGGGCCAAGGCAGTGGGGGCCGTTCCCTCACTGTTTCCAGGATGGCTTTGCGGGCCACATGAAACCACTTCGCGGGCCGGATCTGGCCCCTGGGCCTTGTGTTTGACATGTCTGGTATAGAAGTTCAGGGACTTGAATTCCATAAATCTGGAAATTGATCATATTGGGAAATACTTATTATTTACTAAATATATTTGTCACCTATCTTGCAGTAGAGCTACTCTAGACAGCTTACAACAATTGCCTTAGACAGCCAGCCCTTATGGAGGTTTGTGTTTCAAAAAGACTTTTTTGAACTGAATTCAAGTCCTGATAATTTCATGTAGAAATGATATGCAAAAATTTCTATTTTTATAGGTAGAAAAGAGAAAATAGCTTCTGTCGACACAGAAGGAAAATGGTTTGGCACCAAGATAACACACAAGAAAGGTCAGCAAATAGAGCTCAAGCAGTTCCCACTCCATAAGCTGGAGGGGGAAAAAAGACTTCAAATTGGAGACCAGAAACTTTTATATAGTGGGGAGAAAAGCATGAATGGAGAAACATTTGGAGCAAAACTTTAGACTTGAAATTATTCTTGAGGTTGGCAACGAAGAAAACCAAGTTATTCAAGTTGATCTTCTGTATCATTATAAGCCTTTAATATCCCCTTTCTTCATTTTTGGAGAGGAAAAGAGATTCTGAGCCTAAGGAAGAAAAGGAGTCAAGTGATAAAAGCCTGGAGGATATTAAGTCTAATCAACAAGAGACATTTTATAGTAAGCATGCGAAGAAAATCTTTTAGAAGAAGCAAAGGAGATAAAAATGAAACTTTCCTCTGCTGCCTCTGTTGATTTCCCCTAGAGGTCAGTCAGTTAATACTGTAGGTGAAGAAAGCTGTGAATTCAATTACAGACGTGAATTCTTTTGGAAAAAAAAATCAGTACAGCAGAATTTTTCAAGCTTGGCAAGTTTAGGAGAAGTCGACTTCAACTCCCAAAAATCCCCAGCCAGCCAAGTCTCCTTCTCTTAAACTTGCCAAGGTTGAAAAACACTGCCGTACGCCATACATCAACCAGGCGTTCCATTCTATGGGCCAGTTCTATCTCTCTCACACACAGGTATGTGTGTTAGGATATTTAAATTTAGTAGCTGGAACAGTAAAATATATACGTAATAGGCCAGAAGACACAGTTATAGTTGATTGGTTGGAGAGTGCTGGCTCCTGCATGAGGCAATCTGGGCGGTGATTGGTTGCTGTGGGTGTGGAGGGGGAGTTTCCCTTTTACCTGCCTTCTATGCACCCTGTATGCTCTGTAATTTACTTCATGATACTTTTTTCCTATCTAGTTTGCTGTATAGTTTGCTGTAAAATATATTTATTTAAATAAAAGTACAAATTTGTGTCAGCATCTCTGACTTCATTTGGACACCTGCTGCGCAATTCCCTGACTCTCTCTCTCTCTCTCTCTCTCTCTCTCTCTCTTTCTCTCTCTCTCTCTCTCTCTCTCTCTCTCTTTCTCTCTCTCTGTGGCAATGGGGGCGGGGCGTACGGTGAATGATAAGTTTGCAAGATTCATGGTTTATTAAAGGCCACTCACAATATTTTGTGCAGATGCCCTCCCTCCCAGAAAAGATTGTTATTTTCTACTTGCAACCAAATCCTCACCTTCATTATTGCAATCTCTGCTTTTGTATTTTAATACTTCTGTTGTTGTTGTTGTTTTGCTCCTCTTGAAATAACTGTGAATCGACATCATCGTCCTGTTTGGTCTTCTAAAGCAGGATAAAAACAATCCTTTTCATTTACTTGGGGAATATATATTTGCAAAAGAGGTGCCCTGCCTAACAGTTCCAAATTATCTGAACCACAGCTGTGTCCCTTCTGTAATTAATGGTGGAAGCTTTGCTTTTGAGCAAAATAATCCTATTTACTTCTTAATTTGTTTGAAAATGAAACAAATTGGTAGATTAACCCAGAAGGGAGAGAATGTTATGAGGAAGGGTCATTGACATACATATATCCACCAATTATAGACTGGAGAATTTGGAGGTGTGCATTTTGCATTGCTGATCTGTGAAGGAGTAATATATTATAATGGATATTTAAAAAATAGGGACAGTGTTTCAAAAATAAGTAAATAAAAGCCTCCCAGGTACTGTCAAAAAATAATAAAGAAAAGAAAAAAGAAAAATCACTGCAAACCTTGGTTTATTTAGAACCAGCTGAGCTGTGAAAATGCTAAACTGATCTTTGGAGATGCTTGTGTTTCTCTTGGAAAAGTGAATGTATAAAATTGTTTTGTCACACAAAAATCTTGTATTTTATGCATCCAACCGTTTCCTCCTCATCTATTCCAAGCAATTATTCCCTGAAATGCTCTGACTTTTGAATCTTAAAAAAGAAGCACACACACACACACACACACACACACACACACACTGCAACTTAAATGTATTTCTTCACTCCACAAACTCAGCCAGAAATTGTGCAGATAATTTAAGATCACAGCTGTAGTTGCTGAGATGCCACAGGGAAGAGGAACCATAAAGAAATGTTGCTTCCTATTATGTTCGTGCTATTTATTTATTCATTTACAAATGTATGTAGCCCTCCATCCTTCAACCAAATCTGGGCAGCTCCCAATCAGAAAATAAAAGACATCAAATCATTTTACAACTGTAAAACTCAATCAACCAAAATCTTAAAACCTTAAAGTCTAGTGGTTAAGGCACCAGGCTTGGAAAGCAGGAGACGGTGAGTTCAAGTCCCACCTTAACTATGAAAGCCTGCTGAGTGACTTTGGGCCAGTTTCCCTCTCTCAGCCCAACCCACCTCACAGAGTTGTTGTGGGGAAAATAGGAGGAGGAAGGTGTGTTGGGTATATTCTCTGCCGAGTTACTTGTAAAACTAAATGTGGGATACCAATAACCATAGGGCAGGGGCTGCCATGGACAAGGCACCCTTCTTACCTCCCATCAGATGACAATATCTAGCAGAAGGGACTAGGAGCATGCCCACCCTATCTGACCTAGTAGGAAGGATAGGTGTCCTTAGCGAAAGGATGTCCATGTGCAATAATTATTCCCTGCATTGAGGATAAAGCAGCGTGAAGATTTGAGAAAGCCACACACCGCAGGCTATTTCCACCATTACGTTCTACACCAAACTACACCGGCATGAAATTCACTGTCCCTATCACCAATCTGTATTGTCTTCAGAGCCTCAGTCATTCTTAGTCCCTTGATTTCCTTACGTCAGTATATCTGAACCTCAGTAACTTTAAGATGTGTGGACTTCAACTCCCAGAATCCCCCAGTCTATTTTTTTCCGATGCCTACCTAGAATACTCTGCAGTTTTCTTAGCAAGCTTTTTTGGAAGTGGGTTGCTATAACCTTCCTAGGGCTGAGAGATAATGAATGATAAAGACACCCACTCAGCTTCATGCCTAAAGCGTGACTAGAATTCAATCCCCCAGTTTCCAGCCCGATGCTTTAACTCAGACATGTCAAACACAAGGCCCGGAGGCCAGATCCGGCCTGCAAAATGGTTTCATGTGGCCCACGAAGCCATCCTGGAAACAGTGAGGAAACGGCCCCCACTGCCTTGGCCCTGGCCCAGAGACCCTCCTTCTGACAGAGACCCTCAGATCTGTCCCACTCCTGCCCAGGCCCCCATAGGCACCCTTGATGCGAACAACGTAGAGCTGGCCACGCCCACCCAGTAGGCCATACGCACTCTAGCCACACCCACCCAGTAGGCCACGCCCACCCTGGCCACACCCACCCGGCCCCCTGAGGGCAACCGCAATGCTGATGCGGCCCTCAATGAAATTGAGTTTGACACCCCTGCTTTAACTATTACACCAAATTGTGGCTCTTTCCCCTAAAATCTATTTCCAGTAAATAAATCTTTCTGTCATAGGGTTCAAACCAGCTTAACTCATTGCTCAGGTTGGATTCCTGCTCTGAGGAGCACTCAGCCACATGGAGTAAATGCTTCAGTCCCCAACATGGAGAAATATTTATTTAATCTGTATTAATTGTCTGAGAGGACATTGTTAGTTAGTTCACTGCTTTTTTTCAGTGCTACATTTTTTAATATTTTTTTATCCCACTTCCATTATTTTTATAAATAGCTCAAGCCAGTGAACATACTTAATACTTCTTCCTCTTCCTATTTGCCCCATAATAACAATCTATGAAATGAGCTGGGCTGAGAGAGAGTGACTGACCCAAAGTCACCCAACTGGCTGTCATGCCTAAGGTGGGACTAAAACTCACAGTCTCCTGGTGATTGGCCCAAAGTCACCCAACCAACTTTCCTATGTAAGGCAGGACTACAACTCATGGTCTCCTGGGTTTCTACCATGTTTCCTTAACTACTGGACCAGACTAGATCTTTTTATTTTTCTTGGTGTTTTTAGCTTTCTGACTAAGTTACTCATGAGAAACTCCAATTAAATCAGTAAGTCAATTATTCATCGTGACTAACTTAAGTCACATTAATTTCAGCATGATGTTGTAATACATTAAAATAAAATACTGCTTTTAAGTTTGAGACATGTGATACTGTATGCTCAGTGGTGGGATTCAAATATGTGAACAACTGGTTCTCTGTGTAGATGCCACTTCCAGAAGTCCATTCTGGGCCTGAGCGACAAAAAATTAGCTACCAGTTCTGCCGAAGAGGTGTGAACTGGCTGAATCCCACCACTGTGTGTGCTATTTTATTAAAAAAATTTACAATGTGTTCCTTATTTTGGAGTTCCACAGAAGTAAACAAAGTTTTTAGAATACAGCAATCTTTATTTACAATTGCACCCTATCTACATCTTCTCTGGACTAAAATTAAGCTGCTGATTGCAATGGCACAGATCAAATTCTATAGCAGAGGTAGTCCTTCTCTGAACTCCATCAGAGCAGTCCTTTCCTACTGGCACAAAACCTTAAAATGGCACTCTGGGCAATGACACTCAGTGTCACCCTGAGATGGATTACAGCCCAAGCGTAGCTTTATTAGGCCTCATTCCAGGTAGTAAGAGTAAGTAAATGATGCCCAGAGCAGCTTGGCTCAGGTGTCCTCTAAACAACCTTCAGAGGTTGCTTTGTGCTAGGGTTGACGGATCTGTCAAGAACAGGTGATGTCCTATTCTCCTCTTGGGCCGTGGTTTAAATAGACGGAGGTCAGTGTTTTATATTGTTCAGGCTCTGCTGCAGAAGCCAAGCAATGGCCAAGAGAGATTAGCACTGAGCTTATTTTATTCAACCTGAGTCACGCTGGGGGTTTACAAGGGCTGGGATTGAAACCAGCCATGACTGATGTTCTTCTTCCTGGAATACAAAATGAATCTCTCCCTCTTCAGAGCAGAGGTGCTGAAAGGATGTCTTTTGGTGCAGTCTGCTGCTCTTATCTTTGGGATCATTTTGGTTCTGTGTGTGAGGCTTTGCTATGCAGAGCACAGATCTAAGAGGCCCTGTTATTTGCAAACCGATAATAATAACCATCTTTATCCTCAGGTGTTCATCACTTAGCAGCACTTGGCATAGATACAAGTCCACCAGCTATACTACCGATTGCTGTACACCTAATGCGTATAGCTGCAGGGCTGCCTTTAAGCTGCAGAGGGAAACACCTGAAGGAATTCCTGTTTGGGAACCAGAAATCTCATCTCATCTTTTATCCTTTCCTTCATCTTCCTGAGCTCAATCTAGCCTGGAAACCTTCTGTGTGCCAGAACTATGAGTTATCTCTTCCCCAAATTTCCTGCACCTCCTTCCTTTTTACTGTGCTTTATTTCCCCTGTAAATTCAACTGATTTTCTCCCTCCCCGTGCAAAATAAAACAATGCTATTAAAAGTCAACTGCCTGTATACACAATGTGTAATGTGTTTTAGGCGGCAATTAGTCTTCGGGAGGTGTGCCAGGGTAGGCTTAGGGCAAAAAAGGAAGGGAAGGACAAAAATTAAACTTGATTGAATTAAATATACATGGAATTGCTTTACAATTTTAGAAAGTTCATTAAATAGAGTTAATCCTCCTTCTCAGTGTTTAATGGCTTTTCCCTTTTCTCACAGTAAAAATTACAATTGTCTGGCACCTTCTACAGAAGCTACATCCAAATATTTTAGAGGCTCCAGGTAACTCTGGTGCTTTGAATTGTGTACTTCTGGTGTACATTAACTATCAGCCTTTTGCCAATATTTTTTTTGTGTTACGGAAAATGCCTTAGAAATTCTAGCTTATCTGAGAATCCTAAAACCCTATATCTGGATGTGGCCAAATAGGCCATCAAATTCAATTTCTCACTCCATGCGAGAATCCAAATTAAGGCTTCCCCAACCAATGTCTGCCTAGGCCTCACTTAGATGACTATAAATTGGAAAGGGCTCCTGCTTTTAATATTTAGAAGATTATGATGTACACTCAATCTGAATCTCCCTTCCTGTAATTTAAGTCCATTATTACATCTTGTGTTCTTTGGAAAGAGAGAGAGCAGGTCTTGATTTTGTCATTTGGGACATCTTTTCAGGGATTTGAAGAGGGCTATCATGCACTGCTTCAGTCTTCTTGTGGCTAAACACTGCCAGTTACTTCATTTTTCTTCACTGGACTGGTTTTCTACTGTAATCCTGTGAGCATCCTTGTCATATCCAGAGCTATATGTAGTAATTGGATTGAGACCTGACCAAGGCAAGGAATTATTGATTTCCTGTGATATGAAAACTTCTACTGATGCAACATAAGACTGCATTTGTTTTTGCTGCAGAGATATAGACTAGCTGGGGCTGTAACCTATAACATGTCCATGGAAGAGAATCCAAAAAGATGTTACTCATTCGCTACCATGGTCTAAATATGCATGGCAGGTTTTTCTATAGTACATCTTTGTATTACAAATTCTTTCTGCAGCATTTCTTAATCTGGTATTTTGTAGATATCTCCAACTTCAACCTTATAATTCCCAGCCAGCTTGGATATTGTTCTGATTGGAAGACATCTGGAAGATATCAGATCTGTGAAGACTTTGCTATTGGAACCATCTCACAGGATCCAAAGCATGTTCAAGAGCAGCCATTTGAAGAAAAATAGTGGATTATTATATTCTGCTCATAGCAGGTGTATTTGAGGAGTTTCGTGTTCAGAACTATATATATATATATTTTGGGGTGATAGTGGTAGTGGAAGAGCTGTTTTTCATAGCAGTGGTGGCAAGTGTCCCTTTGTTCATTTCAAAAAGAGAAAGCTTTTGGCAGCAATCACTCTGTCATTTTCTTCTTACAGTGAATAAAAGTATAGTTTGAAGGCATAGAAGGTGGGGTGGAAATGGCTGTTATAACAAAGCCATACACTTTTGATAGAAGCATATTTTCTGCAATATTATCCTGAGCTGGTGGTGCAAGATAACAGAGTTGGAAGGGACCTTGGAGGTTTTCTCATCCAACTCGCTGCTTAGGCAGGAAACCTGAGACAAATGGTTGTCCAATATCTTCTTAAAAACAACTTCTGGAGGTAAGTCACTCCACTGATTAATTGTTCTCACTGTCAGGTAATTTCTCCTTAGTTCTAGGTTGCTTCTCTCATTGATTAGTTTCTATCCATTGCTTCTTGTCCTGCCTTCAGGTGCTTTGGAGAATAGGTTGACCCCCCCATTTTTGTAGCAGTTCTCAAATATTGGAACCAGGCTATCATGTCACCCCTAGCCCTTCTTTTTAAACTAGACATACCCAATTCCTGCAACCATTCTTGGTATGTTTTAGCCTGTTGTCCCCTAATCAATTTTGTTGCTCTTCTCTGCACTCTTTCTAGAGCTTCAACAACTTTTTTATACTGTGTGACCAAAACTGGATGCAGTATTCCAAGCCGAGTCTTCCCAAAGCATCAGGGCAGAAATATATCAAGGACAAAAATGGGATCTCACCACATAGCAGAACATGAGCTTCAAAATCCTTTTTGAACTGCTGAAAAATACGAACCCTCTGCAATAGTCAACTGTGATTTTTTTAAAAAGGCTCCCCTCTTGGAAAAAAAATTCTATCATGGCTGAGATGCAACAATCTTTTTCTCTACTGCCACACATTGTTGTGATCTTGAGCTGGCTCTCCTTAATTGAGATCTAGCCCTATACCTTGCTTAAGAAAACCAGTAATATTTTTGTTTCTTATATTATATTCTCTGCTTCCTTCCTCCCCCCATGTAAATAGATTAGCCCACAGAACCCATAAAAATATCTCCTGAAGAATGTCTTCAGTTAAATCATGGGTGATCTGAGCAGCTGTAAGCAAAGATAATGAGAAGAAAAATTAAAAGCAGTCTCTCAGAGAATGTCTACTAATTGTGTATCCCTGTGTGGTGAAAATGACTGTCACCGCATAATATGTTAAGCAGAAGGATTGCCTTGGGGCTCCATCAAGAGGAGATACACTGAGATACAGCAGCCTTTAATTTTCATAACCTGGTTTGACCCAATAAATACATCACACGGCTCAATTGTATTGTTCCAGCTAATCTCTACAGTCACATTTATTTTCAGATGTAGGTTGCTGACCTGTGTCTTAGAAGGGTACTCTGTAGAGGAAGGAAGGAAGGAAGGAAGGAAGGAAGGAAGGAAGGAAGGAAGGAAGGAAGGAAGGAAGGAAGGAAGGAAGGAAAAATCAAACCTCAGCAAGGGTGATCTGACTCTCAAAACAGAAAAAAATAGGATTTTTCTCTTCTTTTGCTTTGGATGAAAAGGGTTTAATTCTTTCTGTCCTGTTGTTGAAATCACTCTATTAGCATCAGCAGAGACATTTTTCTTTGATTTTCTAATTCACCTTCATAAAATAACAATATGTTGCCCAATACAATTCAGAAATGTCCAGTAATTAGAAAAAAAAATCAATCCAATAAATTAGTTCATAACTTAGCAGCCAAACCTCTGAGCAAATATGAACACTGAGACAAGCCACATACAACTGTAAATATTTCAAACAGTGCTTTCCATAAAGTCCTGGAGAAATGGATCTTCTCCACGTTTGGCCTAGAGTTAAGATGAATGGAGGCCCTTGTTAGATGGATTTCATATCTGGTTTTGTACTATGAGACTGGATCCCATTTTGTTTTGTATTGCATTTTGTTTTATTGATTAATATATTGTGAGCTACTCATAATTCATTTGGGTTTGGGCAGCGCCTAAATAAAAATACATACATACAATCAGGTATGAATTCTTTCATAATTAAAATGCAGGTAATCCTTGACTTTCAAACATTTAGTGACTGTTTGAAGTTACAATACACTCAAAAAAGGGATTTACAATCAGTCCTTGTACTTATAGCCTCATAGTATCCCCACCCATATGGTCATATGATCAAAATTTGGATGTTTGGCACCTGGCATGTATTTATAATGGTTGCAGTGTCCATAGTCATGTGGCTGCCATTTGCAACCTTCCCAGCTGCTCATCTATAAACAGAAACCTTCTTTCTTAAGCAGCCTCCATTTTATTTCCAGCATCTTAGCCTCCATTTTATTTCCAGTGTCTTATTCCTGGCTTGGAACTGGACCTTATTTTTCTTTCAACACAATTGTGCCAAAATGCTTTAAAGTCTGCCTTGCTTAGCAGTGGAAATTTTGGTCTCTATTCTGGTTGTAAGTTGAGGACTACCTGTATGCCAGATGTTAATGTAAGGATTATCAAGATTAATTAGAGTAGGGTGGGATAATCATCACCATACTAACCAAGTGAAATGGTCTTTAAACTACTATTATAAAAGCCAACCAACATTCTCTGAGATGAAAAGATGTCTTGTCAGCTGCTGTCTCTTCCAAGGGTTTTGTGGTCCATGATCAAAGTAGCCCAGGTGGTACCTAGCTGTGACATTGCACTTGAAACATCCTCTTTTTTTTTTTTTTTTTTTTTTTTTATTGAAAAGTTTTATAAAATACAATTTTCCTTTAAAAAAACCCCCCTTCCCCCTCCCTCCTCCCCTCCCTACCTCCCCCCTACCCCCTCCCCCTCCTCCCTCCCCTACCTCCCCCCCTCCACTTCCCCTCCTCCCCCCTCCCCCCCCCCCACTTCCCAGAGCAAAATACAAGGTATATATCTAAAAGGCAATCATAAACAATCATATACTAACAATTATAAACTCTAAAATCCATCACTCTCTAGCTTGTATATAGTAAACCAATCCTTAATAATACTAAATATATATAAAAAACTAAAATAAAAGAAAACTAGCATCATTCCCATCTATGTTCTTCCACAATTCACTATTACCTTAACATATTCTCATTTGCACATTAATAAATAGTTCTTACACAAATTAACCCACATTAACCCACAAAACTTTCTTCCTCTTCCTCTGTAGTAAGTTATCCATTAATTCCAAATTAAAAAAAAAAAAATCTATTACCATACATAGCATCCCAAAACTTTTTTTTTTTTAAAAAAAACACAACTACCACTTAACTATAAATATTTTGTGGAAGTTCCATAGATTTCTACTGGTCTTATTTTTTTTCCTTTTTTGAGCGTTTTAAGGCAGCACGCGTCACCCTCTGTTCTCTAAGATCATCCAAAAGAGTTGCAGCTTGAACTCCTCCTGTACCCTTCTCGTCTATCTGTGCATCTTCATCCTCATGATGTTCTCCTTCTCCAGATCCCTCTGCAGCTTCCAGAAGTGTTGATGGGGTTACTTTCAAGACATTATTATAAAAATCATGCGCTTGCTTCACATTACTCAAACAGTACCTTTTGCCATCATACATGAAGCTCAACCCAGCTGGGATCTCCCATCTGAACCTTATATCTCTTTGCTTGAGCTCTTGCACAAGAAATATAAAATCCTTCCTTCTCTTTAAAATCTTTGGAGGAATTTCTTTTAGAACCAAAACTTGTTGACCAGCAATCACAACTTTGGTATCGTAGGCAGCTTGTATAACTTCATCTCTAATTTCCCTTTTTACAAAATAAACCACCACATCTCTAGGCAACTTTCTCTGTTTAGCAATCCACGAATTCACACGGAACACTTTGTCCATACCTTGTTTTAATTCAGATGCTGGATGG
The DNA here is from genome assembly GCF_947247035.1 of Vipera ursinii. Taxonomy (NCBI): domain Eukaryota; kingdom Metazoa; phylum Chordata; class Lepidosauria; order Squamata; family Viperidae; genus Vipera; species Vipera ursinii. Next base: position 79,173,571 of record NC_139515.1, on the reverse strand, counting down.
TTCAATACTCCCTCAAAAGCCTCAGAAACCAGCTGCTTTAAATCTTCCTTAATATTCTCTTTTAGGCCTCTAATTCTCACAGCAAACTGCATCTGGTAAAATTGGGCCAAGCTCTGTTCACTGTCGATTTTGTCTTTTAAATCTTCAATTTCCAATACTTTTGCTTCTAATAAAGCATTCTTTTGAATCAAATCTTGCACTTGATCATCCAGCACCTCCACACATTTAGCAACTTTTTGCACTGAGGACAAAATGTCTACCTTCATTTCTCTAAGTTTCTGTTCCATCCTTTCTTCCATTCTCTGCTCCAATTTCTCCAATTTCTCCTCCATCTGTAGAAATTTAACACCCATTGACTCCAAAATTAACTGGGTATGTTTTTCAAGATCCTTCGATGTCAATACATCAGGAGAATGCAACGCCTGCAGCAATGATTGTTGTTGCACCGGAGAATTTCCAGCACTCCGAAAAGTTCTAGGGGGAGGTTTAGCCGCCATCTTTTACTTACAATTGTGACGCACTTTCACTTTAAGTTTTAAGCAAAGTCCATCAAGCTTGAGAGTAAAATAAAATCTTCTTCATCTCTTCATCTTTCCCTCTTGTACTGCTCTGCCTGCTCTTTCCCTTTCATAGTCTCTCCTTCAAGCAGGGATGGTCGCAGACGCCTGGCTCTGCTCCATGAAGTCCGGAGCAGAGACGCTAGCCAGCTGGGAGCAGCCCAGGCTACGGGGGAGTTCAATCCTTCAGCCGCCCAAGCTCCAAGCTCAGGCGGCCCCGGAGAACTCAACCCCCACCTGGGGGCTCACCCCCTCCTCTTCTCCCGAGGAGGGGGCTTCAGATTCGCCCGAACAGCTGATCGGCGCTGTTTCGGGCGAAAAAACACCAGCTGAGCCGCGGGCAGCCCGGGAAGGCTCCCTCCGTCGCCGCGGAGCCACCGGAAGTCCCGAAACATCCTCTTTTTTTATGGTGGAGCTTCAGTTGCATTATCATAGCCTTTGAAAGAGCTGGAGATGTTCTCCTTTCCCTGGAGAAAGAGGGACTGTCCTCCAAAGTCCTTCGGGAGAAGGGCGGTATACAAATTTAATAAAATAAAATAAAATATAAATAAATAAATAAAATAAAGACTTTCGCTTCTATTCCACACTGATTGCTGCCCCAGAGTTATAAAAGACCCAACACAGATCCAGGATTGGAAATCTAGAGTCATTTTTCAGGGACTAATTCTGGAGAAAATCCAGATTGTGAATGGTCAATTTTATAAGAGGGATGGTGTAAAGGGAAGAAGGAATAATCTTGAAGAACAGGAGAAAGAGCTGCTAAAAAGGACAACGGCCAAATAAAAGAAATCTGAGCAAGTGCCTCAGACAAGATCCTGCCTAGTTCTCATAAAGATAAAAGCAGCGAGTAGGGAAGCTCATTCAAACTTATGAGATTCTATTACCTAATAATAAAAGCAATATTAGCATTCATGACTTTGGTTTCCTAAGTCGTCCATCTTGGAGGACTAACCAAGAATGACAACTGGCATGCCGTGAGGCCACCTGGAATGCAGGATACCTGAATTTTCCAGTCTTGCCTTAAAGGAAATAAGAGGCAGATAGATAGGATAGTGATAAATTAATTCCAGAATTAGAGGCAGTCTCTCTATTTACTTCAGTTGCTAGGAAACAGGAGCAGAAAGGAGAACAGAATTCATGAACCACTTATGAACTTTCCATAGGCTAAAGGTTGGTAGCCTGTGACCCCATGGCCATAAATGGCCTGAGATAAATTGGATCTCTATAGTTTTCTAAGAATACTTCACTAATAACTGGTGATCAAATTCTGAAAGTATTCTGGTGGAAAACACAGGGAAACTACAGAAAAATCCATACAGTTCTTTAAATTGGGATAGCAATTGGCCACAAAATCCCTCTCTGGATATGCTGGCATCAGCATCAACAACAATAATCATGATAATATATACAGTCCATATCTATAAACATATTGTTTGTCCAGCCCCAGGAGGAGACAGGATACAGACAGATTTTTGTCTTATCCAGCCAGACTGTTCTTATCTCTTAACGTCTGCTTTATTTGGGGTTGTATATTTAAAAATATCATGTATTATAAATAGCTTTTCCCAGTCTTCCCACATGACACCACTATTTTATCTCACCCAAGGGAGTTTGTCAAATAAAATATATTTATTTAGAAAATTTATATTCAGCCGATTGATTCCCTGGCTCCAGAGGCCTGGCAAGGCACAAGGAAAAAAAAAACATCACCCACACATGTCAGTAAATAAAATAGAATAAAATAAAAGGTAAAATAAAACTTTGTATGTACTTTTTCTATATTTTATATAAGATGACCAGAGATAATTGGCAATTTGATCCATAGTATTTGCACTGTGCCCCACACCGATGAGGTATATTGGTTAAGTCATCAGGCTAGAAACGAGAGACCTTGAATTGTGGTTCTGCCTTAGACACAAAGCCAGCTGGTTGACCCCGGGCCAGTCCCTCAGCCCAAAGAAGAAGCAAGCAATGGTAATCCACTTATGAAAACCCTTGCTTAAGAAAACTGTAGGGACCTGTCCAGGCAGTTGCCAGACGTGGAGACTGATTCAAAGTCTCTCCCCCAAACACAGATCCAAGTTAGTATTTTATTAATTTACACCGGGGGGGGGGGAATCTATAGCTCTCCATATATTACCGAAGCATAGTTCCTATCATCTCTCCCCACTGTCCATGCTTGACTGTCATTTCTGTGACTTGTTAGCCCTTTGAGGTAGTCCAGAGAAAAAGCACAGCTGTGAGTAGTAAAGTATCTTTACTGTAAATTACAATAATAGAATCTTGCAAGTCAGAAAGTGTTTCTCTCCTTCTTTTAATCTCTGGGAAACTAGGGTGGGTCCTTTCTGAAATCCTTCCCACATCCCCTCTATTTTTGTGAGCTGAAATACCTTTTACTTCAGGCATGTCAAACTGCTGGCCCGCAGGTCGGATGCATCACGCCGAAACCGCGCCCACCCCATTGCCGGTAGTGGGGGGGAAAGTCACGATGTGTTGCACGACGTCACATGACATTGAAAGTTTGACATGCCTGTTTTACTTCATGACTATCCAGTCTGCAGCTCTTCCTTCTGTCTCCGAAGGTCATTCTCACATATATACAACATTAGGAAAGAGAGGTTGTTTAGCCTTCCAGTTTGCTGTAACTATACAGTAAGTGTCTTGCTATGGGAGTATTGTGTCGCCCGCAGCTGGCACATTTTTGGACGTTCCCTCTACCGCTGCTGCAGCTGCAACCGGTGCATTTGTTGGCCGTCGTGATCTTCCGCTGGCTTCCCTCATTGTCGCGCCGCGTTAGGTGTTTTCCTAGCCTTTGAAGTACGGCATCGATTTCTTCCTCCTCGACCGCTTCCCCGCTTCCACCGTATGCAGCGCTCTCCTGGTGGACTGTACCTTCTGAGCTGCTGCTGGGTTGGTGTGAGGGCTGGTCTGAGCCGCTGGATGCCTCATGGGCCTTTACCTCATCCAGAAGCTCTTGCAGACTCGTGGACGGTTTTGCTAGTATTTGTCGATGCAGCCGGTTGTCCCTTAGTCCAGCACGATCTGGTTGCGTATTCTGTCTTCCAGATCGGGGAACTTACACAGATGGGCGGCTTGTCTCACAGCCACAATGTATTTAGCCATCGCCTCGCCCGGTAGCTGCATCCACTGGGCGAAATGGAACTGCCAGAACATTTCAGACCTCTTTGGCATAAAGTGCCCACTTAGTTTGTCCGTGAGGTCCTTGTACAGAACGGATGTGATGTGTGCCGGTGAACACAACCCGACAGCCACATCGTATATGTCCGGTCCACTGAGGCACAGCAAAGCTGCCACCTTATGCCGGTCTTCCTTGATCCGGTTAACCAGTAGGAACCCTTCAACCTGTCCCAGATGCGACTCCCAGAGTTCGGGCTGGCTGACGTCGAATTCACGGATCTGGCTGAGTTTTGCCATGCTGTGTCTGATCCGGCGGATACTGCTTCGTTAGAATGGACTTAGGGAGAGATATCTCTTCCCTCGGTCCCAGTGACTTCAGCTAGTGCATCAGCTAGTGATTTCAGCTCTGAAATGAAGCAGCATCCCACCTTCGTTGCCACTATTGTGTCGCGGGTTCTGGACCATGTGGACCTCATGGAAAACGCCAGGCAGATGAGCGCAGCATGTCAACTCTTTACTGTAGTCAGACCGAACTGGACAATAGGGCTGACTGACCCTCTTATATACCTGGCCAGGTACACCCAAGGCTAATCCCTTTATCTGAATTTCCCACTGTCCGCAGGCCAACCAATCCTGTCACAGTACAGCGCCACCTGGTGGTGTCAGTGGCCGCTGCTATCATGATCACCCATCTATATACATAACAGGAAGAATAACATTTAACAAGATATTATCTCTGTTCCAAGAAGCCTTTTTTATTATTGTAAGTTTGACAATGCCTACAAAATGGCAATTCCCAATGTTTGTTAAAGGATAGAGAGTAACAAACTCCACTTTGATGCTTCCAATAAGGAATGGAAGCTGCTAACATATGAATTACCAGCTTCTTTTCACATCTGAAAAGTGTGGCTTATTGGAAGAAGAAACCATTAAGTTTTGTTTTTTTTCTTAACAGTTTTATGGAATTTTCTCAACTGAATCTCACTGCATTCTCTTAGCATAGCCTGGAAGCTTTCTTTACTCTTCTCAGCTCATTATGCAAGCCAAGCATAATTTACAAAGCACAACACACACCAACACACACCCAATTTTCTCCTGCAGGGAGATTTCAGATGGTGAAAGGAAGAGATCGATAATGCTTCAGCCTGGGAGAGGGGAAAAACTTTCTGTTTGACAATCTCAGCTTCCAAAGTTACAACAGTATGCACCTTTCTAAATACATTCTGTAATATCAAGATGCGTTTCCTAATTAAGACCAAGTTCCCCTTCCAGTTAGTTCTCCAAGCAAAATGACTATTGGCTATAAGGTCATTGTTCTTTCAGCTTTTCAGGCAGCAAGGGCTGTAAACCATGCCAAGTCTTCTTGTTTCTGGGGAATCAAAATCTCAAAACATATGAAATGGACTCCAAGTGAGCAGTAAATAAGCTCCAGAGGATCTGGGCTTAGTTAAGCATTTGCAGTTGATTATAAGTAAGGTCCAGTGAACTTCCAGATAGAAGCAGGCTATCAAACTGAATAAGGATACAAGGCAAATGCAGAGGTTGAGATGCAGAAGATCAGCAGAGCAAAAGACACATGTGGCAGTGCCAGAAATCAATACCCAGAATTTATTACAATGCTTTAGACCAGGGGTAGGCAACCTCAGCTCTTTTATGACTCATGGACTTCAACTCCCAGAATTCCTGAGTCAGCTGACTCAGGAATTCTGGGAGTTGAAGTCCATGAGTCATAAAAGAGCTGAGGTTGCCTATCCCTGCTTTAGACCAAAGATGGGAGAGGGGGGAACTTATCACAAATTTCTTCATAAATGGGGTGGAAAAAATTCAGTGTCTAACCTCTTCATCGTTTTCTTTGCCCTCCTCCAGACCATATTCCAGGCTGTTAAGATCTGCTGAAAGTCCAGAGCCATAAATTTCACCAGTTCAAATTATTGTGGAAGAGTGGCATCAGTCATTCTCAAAACAAACAAACAATCAAAAAACCCTGTGAATTTATTTCTGCAAATTCAGAGGTAGCCCAAGATCTTTTCTTTATGGACAAAAAATAAAATTGCATTGTTCCTATGTGCATTTCAGCAGCCAATTCATGGAAGTAAGTCAAACTTTGTCTTACCTATAAAGAGGGGGAATTGTCAAGAGACTGAGAAGGAGTAACCAAGAAATTTATGGCAACTGCCCTCAACACTTAGTCATCAAGGTAAACAAATGGTAAAGCTGGAGCTGATCAAGACTGAGTTAGCAGCAGTGAGCCAGAGTAAGGCAGATCAGCATGAAGACTTTTACTATCCATTAGCAATAAGAGATAATATTTTGGGAATAGTTGCTTTATCTAAAGTAAGACAGGGCAACCTAAAACCTGCGTATCTCCCAGGTTCCTTGAAGCCCCTTAGGAACACACTGCCAAAGTTCAGTAGCAAAACTACTAGTTTTAAGAAAAATATTTCCCCTAAAAGATATGAAAACCCGGTGGAACTGTGTGTCTTAAGTTTCTGCAAGACAGATCATATTCATTGCTATTCTTTGCCATGCCCTCCTGGCAAGAAAAAGCTAAAAAAAAAATCAGAGAAATCTTGCACTGATTTTAACTTCCCTCCCAGTAACATTATAGGTATTATATATACTAAATTCTCCAGACTCAAAGTAGTGAAGAAAATTAAATTAAAATAAAAAGCAATAATAACACAAAACAAAACAAAACAAAACAAAATAAACTTGAAGTTGCTGGACCTTCCATAAATCAGAAAGAATAAAATATAATAATGATAATAATGATAATGATAATAATAATAATAATAATAATAATAATAATAATAATAATAATAATAATAAGAAGAAGAAGAAGAAGAAGAAGAAGAAGAAGAAGAAGAAGAAGAAGAAGAAGAAGAAGATGGAAGGGACCTTGGAGGCCATCTAGTCCAACCCCCTGTTCAGGCAGGAAACCCTATACCATTTCAGGCAAATGGCTGTCCAGTCTCTTCTTAAAAACCTCCAGTGTTGGAGCATTCACCACTTCTGGAGGCAGGTTGTTCCACTGGTTAATTGTTCTAACTTTCAGGAATCTGTCAGTTAATCTTTTAGAGATGTACTAAAGGTGTGTTCTTTTCCTTTAATTTTAATCATATATTATGTACACATGTTAAGTACACACACAGAGAGAGAAGCTCTTCTTTCAGAGTTGTGGGATGGTGCTAAGAGAAATTGTATCATCCTGGAAGAAGATGCAGCGGCTTTAAATGGTTGCCCTGCAAGCTTAGAAACGCTTTTTCAGCTCAGAAGCTGAAGTGTGTGCAGCTCCAATACACACACCAGACACTCCGTTTTTTCCATGTGTTCTTTGATATAAAGCTTGGTTTACAAATGAAGTTTCTTACCCTCTGAATTTCAGCCAGCAGAACATCTGCAAATGGAATTGATTCTCTGACAAAAAATGTTAATAAAGACAGTGCAGCAGTGTGTACATTTCTGCAATTTATAGTGCCAGCAGTAACTCTGCAAAATTGCCAGCGGATGGAAAAACAGTTGTCCAATTCCCATAGAGCAGTCAGATGGCATGTAGCTGGTTTTTGGTGCCACCTGCTGTCTACCTGCTGAAAAACCTCTGGCAGGGGAAGTAATGTTTTCAAAGACTTTGAATTTATTTTATTATTTCTACTCCAAAACCACAGCAATGAATAAGGCATGTCATACTGAAGAAGGAATTGCCTCTAAATATCAGACTTCTTAGAGAAATGGCTATCTGTAGATGTTTACATCAGAATTGGCAACTTGGGGGTCTCCAGATGTAAACTATGCCTCCCAGCCTCCTTTACGACCAAACCTGCAAGCTGTAGCCATGAAGTAACATCAGGAGGGCAAATAGACCACCATCATTGGTAAACATGACATAATAATAATAATAATAATAATAATAATAATAATAATAATAATAATAATAATAATAATAATTTTATTTGTATACCGCCCTTCTCCCGAAGGACTCAGGGCGGTGAACAGGGCAATAAATACTAAAATGCAAAAGTACAAAAATTAAGAAAAGATTAAACAAAGTGCCCAGTGCCTTATAACAATAAGTTAAAATACGGTAAAACAGTAATAAAACCCAAACCCATCAGGCCAGGCCGGCTTGTTCAGACAAGTAGGTCTTTAGATCCCGTCGGAAGGAGCGAAGGTCGGGCTGATGTTTTGCACTGTCTTCTTGAGAGTAAACCACATTGCTATTACAGGTAATTCTTTACTTACAACAGTTCAAAGTTGCAGTGCTGAAAAATGTGACTTATGACTGTTTTTCATAGTTACGACCTTTGCAGTATCCCCATGATCATGTGATCAAAGTTCAGATCCTTGGCAACTGGTTCATATTTATGACCTTTGCTGTGTCCCTGAGTCGTGTGGATCATCTTCTGTGACTTTCTAAAATAGTCTACTATGTGGTTCGGTAGTTTGCAGTTCACAGAATTATGGGAAACTAAGCTGCTGTTGTAACCATCAGGGCATCAAATTAAACTATGAGATATTTGAGATAATATACTACAGTAGTGGCCAAAATTGTGGAAACCTTTTGGGAAAAGTATATAATAGAATTGTCACCTTTGGTTAAGTTCCCACCAATTTTTCTTCTAATTTCTTTATAACTTTAGCCTTGTTCACTTAATAATACTATTTTACATCGCTTTCTGGGCAACCAGTCAACTCTTTGCACCATTACTTTAATTTTATTGTGTTTTACAAGCTCACTAAATGAAAGAACACAAGAAAACCCTAACCAACTTGACAGCAATCACATAACACACTGACAAATGTCCTCCTCTCAGCTTCAATACGTGACCTCAATAACTGAATCCTACTGTGATCTGATTGGCTCATTGCCAAAACAAGATGACACCTGATTGACTCTCTAAACACTCATGCTCATTGGCTACAATCAGATGAAGGAAAGCTACCTGATATCAACCTAAGCAAGTTGTGCTTTCTTTTTCTGGTTATTTGGCTATAACTTCATAGAATACAGTACAGATAATTGAACATTGTTGCATTACATTCTTGATTAAATTTTCTTTCCATTGATGTATAATTTTATGGTACTACTTCAAAACAAAGTGGTGTTATTAGCCATCAAACCTCAAAAATACACTTTTCCCAAAGGGTTTCCACAATTTTGGCCACTACTGTATTAGTTCACAGCAGCTGCAATTGGTCATTCTTGCTTAGTTAAAAAAAAAAGCTAAAAAAATCTGAACCTCAACCAACACTATATTTCTTTATGTGAAATAGTGGATAAGAATTAGTATTCTGTAGATCAGGGGTTATTAAAATTTATGCTCTCATTAAGCCCAGTTACTGTACAATAATTCATCTTGTATCTGAACTATGGCTATTAGCCTATAATTTATACCTGGCTGAAAGAATATATATTGGCCATCACAGCACTTTTTTTTCTTTACACCATGTGTATATATACTTATGTGTCCTAGATTCTTAAACTCTAATTGACCAAAACTCAAAAAACTCAAAAGATCCATAACAGTACTGGGCTCAGTGGGTTAGGACGCTGAGCTTGTCGATCAGAAGGTCGGCAGTTTGGCGGGTCGAATCCCGAGTGCCGCGTAACAGAGTGAGCGCTTGTTACTCGTCCCAGCTTCTGCCAACCTAGCAGTTCGAAAGCACGTAAAAATGCAAGTAGAAAAATAAGGACCACTCCGGTGGGAAGGTAACAGCGTTCCGTGCGCCTTTGGCGTCTAGTCATGCCGGCCACATGACCACGGAGACGTCCTCGGACAAGCGCTGGCTCTTCGGCTTTGAAACGGAGATGAGCACTGGCCCCTAGTGTTGGAAACGACTAGCATGCATGTGCAGGGGAACCTTTACCTTTTTAAAAGAGTTGGAGAAATATTTTATTTTGAGGGGGGAAAAAAAGATAAAAAGTGACTTATACAAACAGGTGAATACTTTCTATTATTATCTTATCCAATACTCTCATTTCATTGCTACTACACATTTTTTTACACTAGAGGTGGTCCTCAACATATGACCATTACTGAGCCCAAAATTTATGTTGCTAAGGGAGACATTGGTTGAGTTTTGCCCCATTTTACGACTTTTCTTGGTATAGTTTTTTTTAGTGAATCACTGCAGTTAAGTTAGTTACATCATCGTTAAGTGAATCTGGCTTCCCACTGACTTTGCTTGTCAAAAGGTGATCACCTGAGACAATGCAACCATCATAAATATGAGTCCGTTGCTAAGCATCTGAGTGTTGGTCATGTGACCATGCTGCCACAGCCATAAGTAGGGAAAAGAGTCATAAGTCAGCTTTTTTTGTGTGGCATTGTAACTTCGGCCACTTAAACAAATGGTTGTAAGTTAAGGACTACCTGTACTGTATATCCTACTATTCTGTACTATTATAGTAGTGGCCAAAATTGTGGAAACGTTTTGGGAAAATTGCATTTTTGAGGTTTGATGGCTAATAACACCACTTTGTTTTGAAGTAGTACCATAAAATTATACATCAATGGAAAGAAAATTTAATCAAGAATGTAATGCAACAATGTTTGTTCAATTATCTGTACTGTATTCTATGAAGTTATAGCCAAATAACCAGAAAAAGAAAGCACAACTTGCTTAGGTTGATATCAGGTAGCTTTCCTTCATCTGTTTGTAGCTAATGAGCAAGAGTGTTTAGAGAGCCAATCAGGTGTCATCTTGTTTTGGCAATGAGCCAATCAGATCACAGTAGGATTCAGTTATTGATGTCACGTATTGAAGCTGAGAGGATGACATTTGTCAGTGTGTTATGTGATTGCTATCAGTTGGTTGGGTTTTTTGTGTTCTTTCATTTAGTGAGCTTGTAAAACGTAGTAAAATTAAAGTAATGGTGCAAAGGTTAACTGGTTGCCCAGAAAGCGATGTAAAATAGTACATGGGGCTGCCCTTGAGGACCACTCGGAGGCTTCAGCTGGTGCAGAATGCAGCCGCGCGAGTAGTGTTGGGGGTCTCCCGATACTCCCATGTTACACCTCTGCTCCGCGAGCTGCATTGGCTGCCAGTTGCCCTCCAGGTGAGATTCAAGGTGCTGGTAATGACCTTTAAAGCCCTACATGGCATGGGTCCGGATTACCTATGGCAACACCTGCTGCCGGCGTCAACTTCCCTCCGCCCAGTGCGCTCCCACAGAGAGGGCCTCCTCAGGGTGCCTCCGATCAGAGAATGTCGATTGGTGGCCCCCAGGGGGAGGGCGTTCTCTGTGGGCGTGCCAGACCTGTGGAACCGCTTGCCGGTCGAGCTCCGGACGGCCCCCGACCTTCGCTCCTTCCGAGGCGATCTAAAAACTTATTTATTTGAACAATCCGGCCTGGTCTGATGGGGTTGGGGTTTGGATTTGGTTTTAAAAAATTTTTAATCATTGTTTTATATTGGGCATAATTATTTAATTCTTTTTAACTTTTGTATGTATATTTTGATATTTATTGCCCTGTACACCGCCCTGAGTCCTTCGGGAGAAGGGCAGTATAAAAATTTAATTATAAATATAAAATAAATTATTAAGTGAACAAGGCTAAGGTTATAAAGAAATTAGAAGAAAAATTGGTGGAAACTTAACCAAAGGTGGCATTTCTACTGTATACTTTTCCCAAAAGGTTTCCACAATTTTGGCCACTACTGTATTTCCTTATTATTATTAACCTAGAGCACTGTTTTCCCCTTACAGACCCTGGCCTGTCTTTAGTTCCTCTCTCTCTGGGATTTTTTTCTACTGCTTTCTTAATGGGCAGTATGTAAAGCACTCATACCTTCCCACATAATGCCTTCCTTTTCTTTTTCCACCAGACCATTCAGCCTCTGTGAAGGAAAAACACTTCTCTTTTATCTGAACTGTTTTTTTCTTTCTTTTTTGTTGCTGGCTGCAGAACATCCCAAATACACTTCTCCTCCCATCTTTTCCAGCTGTTTCAAGGTTGCAGACTTATAGGCCACTGTGCCGAACTGCCACAGAGGAGAAGGCTCAAATAGGAAGGCAGTAGAGATGCCTGTAAGGGACGCGGTGCCTGAGTGGGTTAGGATGCTGAGCTTGTCGATCAGAAGGTCGGCAGTTTGGCGGGTCAAATCCCGAGTGCCGTGTAACAGAGTGAGCGCCTGTTACTCGTCCCAGCTTCTGCCAACCTAGCAGTTCGAAAGCACGTAAAAATGCAAGTAGAAAAATAGGGACCACTACGGTGGGAAGGTAACAGTGTTCTGTGCGCCTTTGGCATCTAGTCATGTCAGCCACATGACCACGGAGTCATCCTCGGACATGCGCTGGCTCTTCGGCTTTGAAACGGAGATGAGCACCGGCCCCTAGAGTTGGAAATGACTAGCACGCATGTGTTTACCTTTACCTTAGAGATGCCTGTAATTTTTCTCAGGAACCTGCCCTTCCACAACACATATTGCGTGTCATTCCAAATCAATCCTCTGAACCAGAGGTCCCCAACCTTTTGGGCACCAGGGACCGGTTCCATGGAAAGAGGTTTTTCCATGGACCAGAGAGTGCATGGTTTTGTGTGCTGCCTGCATCCCACGGATGGGGTTTTGCTTGTTTGTGCGGACCGGTTGCTGGTATGCCATGGCCCAGTATCGGTGCAAAGACTGGGGGTTGGAGAACCCTGCTCTGAAGGACAAAGGCCTGTTTGTGGAAAGTTATGGACTATAATCTACCATGTTAATCCATTTCTGGTTGAGAAATAGATGTATTTCAACTTCCCAATCTAGGTCACTCAGTTGGCTTTCATGCTTCAGGGAGAACTGGAACCAGGGCCTCTTTCCTTCTGGGCTACCATCTTAACTGTCTCATAGGACAGATGTATGTCTCTGTGTGAGGACTTCAAGGAGAATGTGCTCTCACAAAGATCTGTGGGTGCCTAGTCAGTTAATTCTCAGATGGCTAGACACCACCAAGTAAAGGTCTGGTAAAGGACTTAAGAAGAACACAGGCAGGTTAATGGTAGGCCGTCGCCTATGGTCCTGTTTCTGACAGGAATAGCTGAACCATCTGAATTTCACTGGGGCACAAGGGTGGTAATTTCATTCTTGATGCAAAGTAACCCAAATTTGCATTTTTTAAAAAAATAATAATAAATTAAATAAAATTGCAGGATGGAAAGAATTTGAACTGCCTCTAGTAAATTCAAATGAATTTATCCATTCCTAAAATAAATTGTATCAAGCATTTCAATGCCATGAAAAGGAGAGAAGATCTCTCCACTTGCCTAGAATAAAGTAAGAATGGCTCTTCGGGATTTAGACTAATTTTATCATTCTATGCTCATAAATAATTACTATTTCTTCTTCAGTTATCTGCTTTCTGAATTATGACATGTATAAATGACTTTAATAAGACTAGTAGCCTAGAATAAATGAAATAATATACCATTTTACAGCAAGTCAAGACATCTATTGATTGGCATCAAACTCTTCTTAATTAATTTCCTTCTCTTTGGAGAAGATGCAAACTCAGTGGGTATTTTCAGTGCAAAAACCTCTCAATTTGAATGATTAGTATCATTAATAAAATAATCAATCATGCATCTTGAGATATGTGGTCAGCCTCAGTAAATAATATCGGGTCAAGTAACAACTTCTCCATTAATCCATTTATAACTTCCTCAAAATCCAGCTGTCTATCTTTACTCAAAAGAAAACCTAGATCAGGGGTATCAAACTGCTAGCCTGCAGGCTGGATTCATCATAGCAAAACTGCACCCACCCCATTGCCGGCAATGGCAAAAAAGTCACGATACATCACGAGACGTCACGTGACTTTGCAAGTATGACATCCTTGACCTAGATGTTAACCTCAGCTAACAGCTGGCCAACAGCTGGTAAAATTTGCTTAACAACAGCAATTGAGATTGCCATTACTAAGCAATGTGGTCATGTGACTCCCGCTTTATGACCGCATCACTTAATGATCAAAATTCTGGTCCTAACTGTTGCCATTCAGTCGAGGATTAACTGTAGACTTCTTAAAGGTGCAGTTTATTTTAAAAAAAACAGAACATACTTAAGCAATCCAGCTTAAGCAATCCAACTCTTTTCTCATCCTCAGCACAGAGTCTCATTGATCTCTTCTCTTTTCTTGACTTCTTGCTTCTGGGTTTATCATCTGATGTTCTCAACTTTTCCATATCTCAACTTTCCCCTACAATTTCTTTGCTGGCAAACCTACCAGCCTTTTTCTCTCCATGTAGGCCAATTTGCCAACCAACCTCTTAGATTCCTCACATAGCCCAATCTTCATCTTTCCCTCTTTTAGCAGCAGAGAGCAGAATCCAGCTAGAGAAAGTACTGCAGGGAGAAAATAATGATTGCTTCTCCTTTGTCTCTTGCTCAAAGGTAGCCTTTCTGTCGGCTGGTGGCATTGGTGGTGTAAGAGAAGAGTAGGTAGAGCCTGGGGGCAGAGTCAAGAGAGTAATCAGCCTGGAATTGTTACATTCCCACAAGAGGTCCAAGTCCAACCCTCTTGAATTCTGTTGACTCTTATCTAATGCCAATTTAGTCCTGATCATTAGCTGTCTAGATTCTTGTGTATAGCATGAGCAATAAATCACCTTAACTGGAACCTAACATGTGGTCCTGTTCCTTTGTGCCTGGCAGGTGTGCTCTGTTTTGCTGGTTCAAAACACCTGTCAGGCCCCAGAGATGACCCAGTAAAATCCATTCAAGCCCAGTGCTTTATTTGCTTATGCCTAATGGACAGAATCTTGCCAAAGTAAAGCTATAACCTTCCAACTTTCTACATATATCCTGTGAGATTCTAGGGATTCCCATTCAGGACAGTGAAGCCTCTCTCTGGGAAAGTTCTGTGTTGCCAAAACTCGCTCCACTTCTCCTCCAGGTGCACATTCCACCACACACCTTTCTCTCTTCTGCCTGCCACATCCCAGTCTTGGGATGCTGATGTGTCCCTGAGCTAATCCTTTGCTCATTCGCAAACTTTACTTCTTTCCCTCCATTTTATATCCACTGTCTTAACTAGAGTCAACAGATATCTGAACAAAGGAAAACATGGACAATTGCAAAGGATGACAAATGAGGAAAAAGAAATACACGAACTCTCCCTACCTGCTTATCTTTCTCCCATTTCTACCCTTTTGGCTGCTCTGCACCCTGCCTTGCAGTGTGGCATGCTTTCTTGGCATCTGAATAAAAAATATTACAGTGGAAAACTTCCCCCCAAAAGTGTACTTAGGCCTAATGTATATTAAATTACTCCTTCCAGCATCAGAAAGATTCATTTTTCAATTGCAATGTTTTTCCAACAAATTGAGACTTCGGAGAACATATGCTAGCAATAATATGGAATCGAGGACCCCACATTTCACCAGAGAAGTGTATGATGAGTCATATGATCTATAAACTATAGTAACTGTATATTTGAAGGGGCTGGATTGAAGCTGATTGCTGGAATGAGAAAATAAATAACATCAATCTAGACTGACGATAGGTGAGGGGGAAAAAGAAGCAGGCAATTTGCAAAGTCCACAATACACAAAAGCTTGAATGACTATTGTTATGAATACAGTCCCCTAAAAACAAGACACTTCAAAAGACAGACAAGTTTATTTTAAGGCTAGGCCTGCTGGAGGAAGGATATGAAGACAAAAAGGAGAATGTGTCCTTCTTTCTTTGGATGTCTAGTAACCCTAGTCTTAAGATACTGATTTAACGTGGTGGCTCAGTGGGTTAGGACGCTGAGCTTGTCGATCAGAAGGTCGGCAGTTTGGTGGGTCAAATCCTGAGTGCCGCGTAACAGAGTGAGCGCCTGTTACTCGTCCCAGCTTCTGCCAACCTAGCAGTTCGAAAGCACGTAAAAATGCAAGTAGAAAAATAGGGACCACTATGGTGGGAAGGTAACAGCGTTCCGTGCGCCTTTGGCGTCTAGTCATGCCGGCCACATGACCATGGAGATGTCTTCGGACAAGCGCTGGCTCTTCGGCTTTGAAACGGAGATGAGCACCGACCCCTAGAGTCGGAAACGACTAGCACGCATGTGCGGGGGAACCTTTACCTTTACAAGGAACTTTGTATCTTTCCCCACGCTGGTAGTCTTGAGTTATGATTGTAATGGAGCCTGCCCATCACAATTATAATTTGTGATGGTCATAAAATGGGTTGATCATGTGATTTTAGAATTTTATGGTTTTTTTTCCAGGGGTTGTTAATTGAATCCATGGTCATTAAGTAGTTGCCATGAACATTAAGTGAACTAATGGTTCACTATGAGCACAGTTTTGCCGAAAATTGCAAGCAAATGCCATTTTTTGGCAAGACCTTTATAAAACACAATCATGTGACTGTAATGGCACTGCAAATGGCTGCAAATGTGGCCTTGTTGCTGAACGCCCAAAAGCAGTCACGTGATCACAGGTAGATGTGACCATTGGGATTTTGGATCCAGGTCATAAATACTCACAAGTAGGCCATTAGGACTTTGAACGGTCACTAAGAGATCAGTCATAGGTTAAGGACTGCCCATAAACTTCAGCTCTTTTTCTTGTGTAGTGGGTCCGACGCAAGGAAGAGACGCCAGCCGGTGTGTGAGTTCAGCTCTTTATTGGAAGGGGAAGTGAACTGAGGAGTGAGGGTTACCTGGCCTCCTTAAATACCCAGCCAGGTAAGCATGCAGCCAATGATGTTGGCCCTAGGTTTCCCGCCGAAAACCGTGCAGGTCAACGCCCCCTGGTGGCTGTTGCTATGCAGGTGCCTGCATACATAACACCTTTTATCTACACTTTCTGAGGATCCAGTTGCATTCCTCTTGCAATTTAGCTTTCTAACAATTTTAACCTAGAACCAAATGAGGTAAAGCAAAAGGTAAGTTGACAAGTCTATACAGCCACTAAAACAGAAAATGTTTCAATTTGTAGGAAGAGCTGGGAGAAGGCATGGGTTCCTCTCCCTAAAAAGGAAGGAAATATTCTTCTGAGATTTAGTGAACTGAATTCTGTTAGAAGTATTAACTATGAACTTCAGATCTCTTTTCAGCCCAGAAGAAGCCACACCTAGGACTTTAAAAATGGGAGGCTGTGAGAAAACAAGACTCTTAATGTTAGTTTCTTGGCTGATTTGAATTTTGTTGATCTGGTGGTACATGTACTTTGGATTTTTAACAAGTCTTTTAAAGATTTTTATTTTTTGTGAAAAGGCTGTTTTCATTTCTCTCAGCATCAAAAGAGCTGGAGTAATTTAACCAGGCCCCTTCCTTCATTTTTAGTTAAAATGCAAGGTTTAAAATAGCCTGATCAACGTTTGATAAAACTGGGTGGTTTTTTTCGGTTTTTTTGGGGGGGCTTTGTGGCAAACATATTTAGTGCTTTGGAAATAAAGATCTTAGCATTCAGACTATTCCTGAGTTTTCTGTGTTAATTCCTGGAAAAGTCCTCTGGAGGGCACTATTACCATAACTTTACAATTAACTGGAAGAGGATATTACAGTTTTCCTGGGCAGAACTTTAGAAGCAAGAGTACCGTTTCTCTGCTTCCTTAGCTGCATATAAAAGAGATTTTTGGCTGGTGGGAACTGTGAGAGGGAATGTAAACAACTTGTAATACAAAGTTTTGTTGTCGTGTTTGGGTCCCCCCTTTTTTTTTCATTTAAACTTACAGCTTTTGACGGGCCCTCTGTTCTAGAACTAGATGTTAACAGATTTACTAACAGATGCCTTTGCAGTTCAGCCTTCTCATTCATTGCTTTACAAACATCTAGAACAGCAGTCAGAGGCATCTCCAGGGCACGTCAAAGGGAGACAAATGACAAAAGCAGAACCGCACCTCACAACACTGCATTCCTCATTTTGACAAAAGCATTAGATCTAGCTGACACCTCAGAGAGCTTATAAAAGTGAAACGGCAGTTCCATTCCCCCAATGTAGGTTACTAAATTAACCTATTTTTCTGGGTTGTTTGACTCGTAAACAAGCCAAACCAGTTGAGTTTGAGCCTCTTACCAGGCCATAAAAGAAACCTAACCAATCTATTTGAGCATGTTGAGCAAAATGCATCTGTTATACCTTTACCCAAACTAGTTAAGCATGTTGTGGAAAACCAGCCAGTGTCAAGATGTCTTTCTTGCCGTGTCTTTCCATTTCCTGCTTTTCTTGATCTCATAATCCAAATAAACTGTCACGGTGTATGGGAGTTTCCATGACAATTAATTCAATTTGGGATCCCGTTTGCTGCGTTGTAAAGACTGTTAATGTAGAGGTGGTCCTCAACTTACAAACATTCGTTTAGTGACCACTTGAATTTACAAAGGCACTGCAACAAATTACACCTGGTCCTTGCACTCGGAGCTGTTGCAGCCTCCCCACAATCCTGGGATCTAAATTCAAATGCTTGGCAAATGGCTTGTATTTATGACAACGTCCTGGGCTCATGTGAACGTCATTTGCGGCCTTCCCAGCTGGCTTCTGACAAAGACCAGAGGGGAAACAGATTCATTTAACGACTGTACAATTCACTTAACAACTGCAGGAATTTGTTTAACAACCATGGCTTGAAAAGGTCCTAAAATCAGGCGTGACTCCTGAACAGCTAGCCTGCTTAACAACAGAAATTCTGGTCCCAATTGTGCTTGCAAGTTGAGGACTACCTATACATCAACACTGCACTGGATATCATTCAGTTCTGGTTACAACTTAAAGCATTGGAGAAAAAGGTTTAAAGCCTGAAGAATGAAAGTTCAGGACACTTTAGAAATAATTTGTTTCATACAGGCTGCTCATTGCATAAAATCTGGTGATACTGGGATCTTTATTTTTTTGTCCTGATTAAATCCAGAAAAGCTGTTGTTCCTGGGTAGTGTGCATTGTATGTAGGATATTGTATCTGACACACACACACACACACACACACACACACACACCCCTTCGATGGGTAACTCCCATAGAACAAAAATTAGCTGCTTGACAACTAATAGGTAAAGGTAAAGGTTCCCCCGCACATGCGTGCTAGTCGTTTCCGACTCTAGGGGCCGGTGCTCATCTCCGTTTCAAAGCCGAAGAGCCAGCGCTTGTCCGAGGACGTCTCCATGGTCATGTGGCCGGCATGACTAGACACCAAAGGTGCACGGAACGCTGTTACCTTCCCACCGTAGTGGTCCCTATTTTTCTACTTGCATTTTTTACGTGCTTTCGAACTGCTAGGTTGGCAGAAGCTGGGACGAGTAACAGGCGCTCACTCTGTTACGCGTCACTCGGGATTCGACCCACCAAACTGCCGACCTTCTGATCGACAAGCTCAGCGTCCCAACCCACTGAGCCACCGCGTCCCTTGACAACTAATACCAAAGGGTAAAATCTGTGGTCTTAGTAAGGATCAAAGGCATTTGGAAATGTTCAGAACATTCTGGTAGATTCAAATCTGAATTGTGATATTTTCATGGAAAAACACATTTTGCCAAGCATCCACATCTTCATCTACATGTCATTTATGAGCTTCAACTTCTGAAATAATGGGTGGTCAGCCTCACTTCATGCTGTCTTTGTCATTGCCATCTTGTAACTCTGCCATTGCCAGTCCCAAACCTGGATAGGCTACCTCCTGCTGTGTTGTTTTAGCAAAGTTTTAATGACCCTCCGTAATTAATTATTTTTCGGTCTTGACTACCACATTTTGAATATCCAGTTTGTTGCTTTCCCTTTTAGTGTGGCCTTACTGATACAAAAGTACGATTTCATGTCTGTCAAATGCTGTGAGCTTTGCCACTTTGACTGGAATGATGTGATCAAAGTTGGTCTTGTTAGCAAGCTTCCAATGAATTACACTCACACAACACATGCCTGCACTGTATGTCTCAAGCATGTCTTGCACAAACCTGGTGTAGTAGACCTTTTTAGGCAGCAGTCATTTTGGCATGAACTTGTTGTTAGTTGCAAAGTCGTGTCCGACCCATTGCGACCCTATGGACAATGTTCCTCCAGGCCTTCCTGTCCTCTACCATCTTCTGGAGTCCATTTAAGCTCAGGCCTACTGCTTCAGTGACTCCATCCAGCCACCTCATTCTCTGTCATCCCCTTCTTCTCTTGCCCTCAACCTTTCCCCAGCATGAGGCTCTTCTCCAGTGAGTCCTTCCTTCTCATTAGGTGGCCAAAGTATTTGAGTTTTAGCTTCAGGATCTGGCCTTCGAAAGAGCAGTCAGGGTTGATCTCCTCTAGGACTGACCGATTTGATCACCTTGCAGTCCAAGGGACTCGCAGGAGTCTTCTCCAGCACCATAGTTCAAAGGCCTCAATTCTTTGGCGCTCGCCTTTCTTATGGTCCAACTTTCACTGCCATACATTGCAACTGGGAAGACCATAGCCTTGACTATACGCACTTTTGTTGACAGGGTGATGTCTCTGCTTTTTAGTGTGCTGTCTAGATTTGCCATGACTTTCCTCCCGAGGAGCAAGCGTCTTTTAATTTCTTGGCTTGGCATGAACTACTAGGACACATACTAGTGTTAGCAATGACAATATCTAAGCATCAATGCCGGCATCAACTTCCCTTCGTCCAGTGCGCTCCCACAGAGAGGGCCTCCTTAGGGTGCCGTTGGTCAAAGAGTGTCAACTGGCGGCCCCCAGGGGGAGGGCGTTCTCTGTGGGCGCGCCAGACCTTTGGAACCGTTTACCGGTGGAGCTCTGGACGGCTCCCGACCTTCGCTCCTTCCGACGTGACCTAAAAACATATTTATTTGAACAAGCCGGCCTGGTCTGATGGGTTTAGGGGTATTTTAACATTTTATATTAATCTATTGAATTGGGCTATTGTATTTAATATTTCTTTTAATTTTTATATATTGTATTTTATTGTATTGCCCTGTACACCGCCCTGAGTCCTTCGGGAGAAGGGCGGTATAAAAATTATTATTATTATTATTATTATTATTATTATTATTATTATTATTATTATTATTATTATTATTATTATTATTATTATTATTATTATTATTCCACTTAGATTTACAGGAGCCAGGTATATGCTGTTGCTGAAGCGTAAGGGGAATCAGACTAAATACCTGCCACTTTAGCCTACAGAAGGTGGTTCCCCCCACCCCGCTTTTTCCTGTTTTTCAATACTGCATACAAATTCCCTGTATTTTCTGATTATATATTAATAAGGAGAGTGAGATATAATTATATATGGTCATCATACCATTGCTACAACAACAAATTTAATGGTGGGCTAAGACTTTTGCACAGTACCGTATATACGAGAATCTCCTGCCTTTATTGTACAATCCGTCTCCAGCTTCTGCCACTTCTATGGTTTCTCTTGCTTCCATTAAATCCCAAGAGAAATTTTGTGAGAACTCCTTGCACGGAGCTTTTTCACTAGGAATGCTATATCACCACTAAGGGGGAACCGTACCCATCAGAAATAGATGAAATTTTTCTCCTTTCCCTGAAGAATATAGAGTCAAGAACTGAGGAGAAATTTCTTGACAGTGAGAAAAATTAACCAGTGAAATGGCTTGCCTCCAGAAATTGTGGGTGCTCCATCATTGGAGATTTTAAAGAAGAAATTGGGTAGCCATTTGTTGAACTGCCATAGAGTCTCCTGCTCAAGCAGGGCATTGAACTAGAAGACTTCCAAGGTCCCTTCCAACTCTGTTATTCTGTCTCTCTCTACAATTTGATAGATAATTTCACAGAAACATTTATACCTGGCTCTAAATTTGTTCCATGATACCTCTAACCCTAGAAGGTCTGTTTAATTATTACTAATAGCAGTTTACTGCTAGCTTCTAGAGTTGACAGTTGTCAAAACATGCCCATAAATATTAATTGGAAAAGATGTCAGTAGGTTCTGACTGCTTAAAATTACATTATTAAGAAGAAGAAAAAAATCCAGGGGAAATGGGTAATGTAATGACTCTTGCTAAACTGATGAGGAAAAAGGAACAAAAAAAAGTATATATTTGTTCATTCATTTATTTAAATTTGTAGGTTACTGAACTCCATTACATCTCTGGATGGCAGATAATATATACAATTTAAAATAAAACAAGACTTGCAATTCAAAAAGAAGCTCCAGGGAAAGCCACCATCATCTCATAATTCAGAGAAACTCGCAAGAGTCCACCACCCACTTTCCTGCTCAAGTCCTGGGAAATTTAGTCTTAGAATATGATGGGAGAGAAAATTGATATCAGTCATCTAGAATTCCTGAGTGCTGAACATGACCTTCCTCACTAAGTCATTACTGATGGGTAAAGCATATTATATTCCTTGAAAGGGAGTTTTAGGCAGATAAAATGCCCCATTCGCATCCAATAACAGCTATCCCCCTTTCGTCGTGTGAAAGATACATTTTATTAATCTGAAATTCATTTCCAAGAAGACTGTTCCTCTGTGTATACTATACTGTACATCTTTCGACAGCTTACCATCAAAAGAAAAAGAGGAAGAACATCTCATTTATAAAGCCCTCCGTGGATTCATAGCCATATATCTACGACAGGGCCCTTTTATGACTTGTGGACTTCAACTCCCAGAATTCCTCAGCCAGCATGCCTGGCTGAAGGATTCTGGGAGTTGAAGTCCACAAGTCATAAAAGGGCCAAGTTTGAAGAGCCCTGATCTACAGGATCATCTCTCCCAATCAGACTGTATCCACCCGGTGTGGTTAAATTGAGATGCTGAGGGTCCCCACCTGACATTAATCAGCAGCACTTGATCTGATGCAATATAGTTACTTTCCCCCATTCTTCTCATGTTCTTACTTTCTTTGTGGTTCATGTCATGCCTTATCTCCCCTGGTTTCAGAGTTGTAAGTGTAGCATTGAGTAATACTGAAAATGCAAGATAACAAAAAGAGAAAGGAATGTTCAGGTACAAATACACGGCTATCCCGATGGTCATAAATGCTAAATACTTTGGAGTTAGAAGGCAGTTTTACTAATCAAGAGATAGCCTAAAGCTGGTTATGCATTCAGATCCCATACCAAAGCCTTCCAGTTTTGCATTTACTTTTTAGGGATTATTTTTTTCAAGGGCTAGAATGCATCTTTTGCCAGCAGCATCTGATTGAAAATAAAAGCATTCCCGCTAGTGAAGTTCTCTCTTTTCCCATTTTCTTTCATTTTGATGCCTTTGCTTGCTTCACTCCACTTCTATAATTGATCATTTGGGGGCCTCTGTCCCATTTGCTCTCATTTCTCACTAACTCAATAACCTTTCCTTCTTTCTCTTTGTTTCACTTGCAGCTGGCCACCGGACTAAGTTCTCAGTTTGCTCACTGCAATACTCTGTTTGGGTTTTTTTTTTTTTTGCTGCTGCTGCTTCTTCTTCTAGCATGTGCCCTTCTGGACAACTTTGGCTAATGTCATTAGACAATTCAGTGAGGTAGAGTTTTTGAATGTGGGGTAGTCTATTTTTAAGCAGTCCAAGTGGTGTCAGAACTGGGACCAGGAGACCAAGTGTCGAATCCTTGTTGAACAACGAAGCTCATTTGGTGACCTTGCTGAAAATAGTCTGGAATAGGAAGCAAGTCAGAAGTGAAAGTTCAGAGGGCAAGTTGAAAGGATCCTGTTGGCTTTCTGCCTAACTTGGCTTCTGCTGACCTCACATTTATTTATTTATTTATTTATTTATTTATTTATTTATTTTTGGGACTTATATGCCGCCCTATCTCCCGAAGGACTCAGAGCGGCTAACAACAATAAAACACAATAATACAAATGTTAAAAAAGATTAAACTAACAAGCCCCAATGATAAAATATTAAAAATATTCTATTTCAAAATCCCTATCATCAGTCCATAGGGACACGGTGGCTCAGTGGGTTAGGACGCTGAGCTTGTCGATCAGAAGGTCGGCAGTTTGGCGGGTTGAATCCCGAGTGCTGCGTAACAGAGTGAGTGCCTGTTACTCGTCCCAGCTTCTGCCAACCTAGCAGTTCGAAAGCACGTAAAAAAAATGCAAGTAGAAAAATAGGGACCATTACGGTGGAAAGGTAACAGCGTTCCGTGCACCTTTGGCGTCTAGTCATGCCGGCCACATGACCACGGAGACATCCTCGGACAAGCGCTGGCTCTTCGGCTTTGAAACGGAGATGAGCACCGGCCCCTAGAGTTGTAAACGACTAGCACGCATGTGCGGGGGAACCTTTACCTTTATCTTTACCTATCGTCAGTCCAGGTCAGCCTGATGGAAGAGAAATGTTTTAAGGCTGCGACGAAAGTACCGGAGATCCGGGGCCATCCAGAGCTCAAGGGGAAGTTGATTCCACAGGGCCGGCACTCCCACAGAGAAGGCCCTCCCCCTGGGGGTCGCCAGCCGACATTGTCTAGCCAACGGCACCCTGAGGAGGCCCTCCCTGTGTGAGTGCACCGGGTGATGGGAAGTTGTTCCTGGCAGCAGACGGTCCTGCAAATACATTGGAGGAAACATCTACAAAGGGAAATATGGTAGATGAGAACAGTACAGAGAAGAACAACTATTAGGGGACAGGAGGCTAAAACATATAAAGAACAGTGGCAGGAATTGGGCATGTCTATTTTAACGAAAAGAAGGACTTGGGGTGACCTGATAAAAGTGTTCCAATATTTGAGAGGCTGCCTTAAAGAAGAGGATGCCAACCTATTCTCCAAAGCACCCGAAGGCGGGACAAGAAGCAATGATGAAAATTAATCAAGGAGAGAACCAATTTAGGACTAAGGAGAAATTTCCTGACAGTGAGAACTAATAATCATTGGAATGACTTGCCTCCAGAAGTAGTGGGTGCTCCAACACTGGAGATTTTTAAGAAGAGATTGAACAACCATGTGTCTAAAATAGTATAATGTCTCCTGCCTGAGCAGGGGGTTGGAGTAGAAGACCTCCAAGGTCCCTTCCAATTCTGTTATTCTGAGGCCCCTGAAGAAACGATCTACTGCTTACTGAAGTTTATGCATTAATAAAAATTGTTTTTCTTGAAGGTGTTGCCAGACTTCATGTCTAGTACCTATGGCAAGGGTTTCATCATAATTTCCAGCAGAAATTAGAATGAGCTAAATTCCTAGTAGTTTAGAAAGCTGGATTTAAATCTTCTTTTGCCTTCCTTTTAGCACTGTACCACATCACCCCTGTCCTGAACACCAGTGAACAACTACAAGGAAGCTTTGAGGTTTAGTTGTGATGTTGTGCACTGATGATGTTACTTAGTCAGGTAATGAAACGTTTGTAAGCAAACAACCAAGTTCAGAGAGCAGCAAAGTCTTCTGCTCTGAGCTACATATATTCTCTTTTATTGGAGAGGAAACGCTCAAGCCAAATCTCTGCCAGATATCCTGCACTGTGACCACCTTTCCTATAGACCAGGGGTCTGCAACCTTGTCAACTTTAAGACTTGTGGACTTCAGCTCCCAGAATTCATCAGCCAGCTCTGCTGGCTGAGGAATTCTGGGAGCTGAAGTCCACAAGTTTTATAGTTGGCAAGGTTGCAGACCCCTGCTATAGACCATTCAAACCCAAGATTCCACTTTGCTCACTGCAGAGTACATGGCAGAATCTAAGTTTAAATTTAAGGTAAAGTTTAGAAATCTGTTTCTCCAAATCCTGGCAAAAAAAGGTTTCAAGGATTAAAGAGGCATAATTATTTTTCTGTTATGTTTCCTACCATGAAACTAATATAAACTATCTCAAAGATTGAGAAGAAACTTTTAGTTTAATGTGGTAAACTCTGCTACTGGGAGCTCATTCTTTTGTCACAATTCAGGTGAAAGAGAATAAATCAGAGCCGGTGCTTCAGTTCTAGCCAAAATCCACTGAAGGCAAAAAGGAACTGAATCGCCAGGCAAGGAGAACCTCAGATTTCATTTGTGGATTTCAAGAGCAGTTGCTGCTTCCGTTTAAAGTTGCAAAGCATGGGGGAACTGGGCAACCGTTTGATGAAAGATCTTGTCAGCAAGGAAGCTAATAAACTCGATGCTGAGCAGGCAATTTATCTTGCTTAACTTTGGCAGAAACAGTGAATTAAATGGAAGGGTTGGTGCGTTCTCGGTCCCAGCTTCATGAAAGAGGACAGTTTTCCCAGACCTACAGAAATGCAACTGCTGCACACATTGCATGGAGCGCTTCAATAGGATAAATGCTCAGGAAGTAATCAGGACTCCTTAAAAACATGTCGGGTCAGTTCACGTAAAGAAGTGGCTGCTGTCAACAGGCTGTAAATTCAGGGCGCTCAATCAACGTCCCTGCTAGTCGCACTTCTAACTTTACAATTTAGAATAAAATGTTAGGACCAGCCCTTGAGATGAGTTGCAAAATAGTGCCTTGCCCCATAAACCAATGCTAAATGAAAAGAAAAGTATAGATTTTCTTTATCATGAACCACAGGACTGTGTATCCAATATACACAGAGTAGTAGGACCACTTAGGGGCCAGAAAATAGACAATGTAGTATGCAATCTTCACATGTCACCACCAAGCATCTTCTGTGTAAAGTGTCAGCTTCATTTCAACTAATAGTGGAGTTGGTCTTGCATGTTACCTTATTACATCACCAGTTTTCTTGATATATTTGAAGTTTTCTTCAATTCAACCCAATCATGACATATAAATTGAGACATCAATTGGGTAGTCTCCTGCCCCACTGTTTAAAGGAATAGAATATCTTTTTTATATGTAGATGTACCCAGAAATCTCTGGGGGTTTTATTGAAAGAATGAGATAGCACAAGAAGTCTTCCTGGAACTCTACTGTATCTTTCCTAACATGGATGTCCATCAGATGCGTAAGTTTCAATTTCCTGAATTTTAGAATGGCTGAGAATTCTGGGTGATGAATCCATACGTCTTGAAAGCACCCAAAGAGCCACCATCTACTCCATGTACACCAGGGGCCCTCCAAACTTGGCAATTTTAAGACTTATGGACTTCAACTCCCAAGAATTACCCAGCCAGCATGGCTGGCTGAGGAATTCTGGAAGTTGAAGTCCAGAAGTCTAAAAGTTGCCAAGTTTGGAGACCCCCTGATGTAGACAATAGTGATTTATTGTAGACAGATGGCTAGCTTGACCCTGGCATAAGAGTGCTTCCTATGTTTCATTTCTCAAAGCTAAAACAAACAAGTAGAACAGTTGCTGAGCAGTATTATTTCAGACTGCCAATGCAGAGCTGATGATTGAACAGTGACTCATATCAAATGCTCTTTACCCACAGGGAAAATGCTAGCCTAGAGCTTTCTGCTGGGCATCTAATTTATATGCTTATAAAGTACTTTGTAGCAAGATGCAGTCAGACTCTTGCTCCTGATTTGTAATCTGAAAAAGGGACTGTCAGACAACAGATCACATCATATAGAGAAGAAGTGATACTCTGGAGTTGAGGGGTTACGCTTGAGAGACCACACAGGCCGGAAGGAGCAATTAGGCCTACAGGCTGAAAAATCCCAAGCTTTGGGTTCCTGTTTCATGATGAACCCTGTGGGTACCTTAGAAAAGCCAACATCCACAGAGAGTAGAGAAAATTTAGGAGCCTAAAGAATTGTGGGTTTTCAAGCAGGCATACTGGTTTCTGTCAAGCTAGTGGGGGTGGGGGAAATAATATGCCTCTTTAAAAAGATATTTCCAAGAATCATAGATCTGTCTAAAACAGGGGTAGGCAACCTTGGCTCTTTTATGACTCATGGACTTCAACTTCCAGAATTCCTGAGCCAGCTATGCTGGCTCAGGAATTCTGGGAGATGAAGTCCATGAGTCATAAAAGAGCCATGCTTGCCTACCCCTGGTCTAAAATAATGCTCAAATCTAGTATTACGCAAAGGATAAAAAGACAATTAAAGAAACAAATGAAACAGCCAAATGTTGATGTTTCTCAGATATGGTGGATCAAGTGTGCATTCTACTTGTTAAGATATAGACGTTTTGACACTCATTTTCCCCCCTATTGCATTAATAAAGATCTGCTTGGCATTATGTGTTAGGATGTTGTCAGGGAACAACTTATAACTGTCTCTAAAGTAAAATGGAAAAGAATAACAGAGTTGGAAGGGACCTTGGAGGTCTTCTGGTCCAACCCCCTGCTCAAGCAGGAGACCATATATTATTTCAGACAAATGGCTGCCCAGTCTCTTCTTAAAAATTTCCAGTGATGGAGCACTCACAATATGTGGATTGTTGTGATTGTTCTGGCTGTCAGGAAATTTCTCCTTATTTCTGATTAGTTTCCATTTTTTGCACCTTGTTCTCCCTTCAGGTGCTTTGGAGAATAGGTTGAGCCCCCTCAGATATTGGAAGACTGCTATCATGTCACCCCTAGTCCTGTTTTTGTTTTTTGTTTTTGTTAAACTAGGCCAGGGATAGGCAACCTTGGCTCTTTTATGACTCGTGGACTTGCAACTCCCAGAATTCCTGAGCCAGCAGGGCTCAGCACGGAAACCTCTCCCTGTCGCCTCAGCATGGCTGGCTCAGGAATTCTGGGAGTTGAAGTCCATGAGTCATAAAGCGGCCTAGGCCTAGGCCAGGGGTAGGCAACCTTGGCTCTTTTATGACTCGTGGACTTGCAACTCCCAGAATTCCTGAGCCAGCAGGGCTCAGCATGGAAACCTCTCCCTGTCGCCTCAGCATGGCTGGCTCAGGAATTCTGGGAGTTGAAGTCCACAAGTCATAAAAGAGCCAAGGTTGCCTACCCCTGGACTAGGCATACCCTTTTCCTGCAACCATTCTTATCAACCTTATCAATCTGCAGGTTCGAAAGTGATCTTCTCAACATCTGCCTGCAGCCTGGTTCATCTAAGCACTTCTGGATTTAGACCAGCCTGAGTTGTGCAAGCCCTAACCATAAAAAAAAAGTGTGACAGTAAAGGAGTTGTGTATGTGTGCATGTGTGTGTGGCACTTTTACCTTAGTTAGCCTAAAGACACTAAGGTCCAGGTTAAGGCATTATTTACTGCCCTGCTAGCACCATTTGCAATGCATACTTTTATCCCTTTAAAGGAATGACATTGCATTTTTATTTATTGGCATCCCGCCTTTATTATTTTACAGATACAGAGGTGCTGTCATAATGTTCTGCTAGCCCTCCATGATCACTTAGCATTTTGAGACCTTCTTTGTTCAGAACAGAGAAGATCTCCTTCTTCTCAATTTCGATCCTGAAAAAAAAAATTCTGCTTCTGCAAAATTGGTTCCCCTTCCCCCCTCCCAAAAAAATCTACTGAAGCTCTTCTTCCTTCTGTGTACCCCTTGGGTCTGTGTTCTACAGTTTTGATTTCCCTATATTTGAATGGTTCGATCTCCATCTTCTCCAAAAAGAGCTTATTCTTATCATACATATCAATTCTGAACATTTGCCCCAAGGAAGAAAATATAAGAGGACTATGTGGACACCAAATTTACTTTTTTGATCTTTCTGTAGATGCCACTATGCCTGGTACGTATATTTATTTTTCCTGTGTTATGGACTTCCTTTTCCAAAATGAATTTATTTGTTTCTTTATTTTTTTTCATGAAACATTTTATCACCTATCTTCTTGAAGGAAAATTAATGGTCTTCTGCCCTTATCAAACTATCTTCTCTGCAAAATTGCCCAGATTTACATTTGAGGGCAGGTTAACCGGTCCTGCCATCATATATCGTCTTTAACTAGTCACAGTTGCTTCACCAAAGGTCCCAGATTAACTTGGCTAGATGTTGAGAGACTCATAGCTCTGATTCACTAAGACAAAATTCTTCGGAAAGTTGATATGGTTATTTAGCTATTCTATCATGTAGTCTTTCCTCAGGGGAATCAATTTCAAGTAACATTTTCTACATCTGTGCTCATCACAAAGGATTATGGGATAGAGAAACATGTTTTTTTTCTTAGTCTATTAAGGCCAAACCAAGAGAAGAAAGGAATATTTAAAATCTCAGTGGGCCTGAACAGCAAAATAGTGTTGACATGAAGCACTGAATATTAAAGTCACCAAAACTGTAAGTCAACGCATAAGTCTAAATAAAGTAATGACAACAAGAGTCTTGACAAACTAGCAAACTCTTAGAAAAAGCCCTCCCCCCACCCGCCCTTTTATTTGTATTATAGTCACTTGTCAGCAAAATAGGTCAAGGTATAAAAGAGTCAGGACTGCTTTCCTTACTCACTTCAAAAGAAAGGCAACTTTAAACAGATATGAAAGACTACAGCCACTGTTTCTTCTATGACTGACAAAAACCGAGTTCAGCCTGAGCAATAATTCCTAGTAAGAATTAATTTGAGCCCTCAGGAAATCACAGAATAAAGCCAAGTCTAGACATATATTATTCAAAATTCAGCCTTTCAGCTTCTTGTAATGAAAAAGCATTCTTCCATTGACTTCTTTGGATAGGCTCCCATGTCACCTGAAGCATGGGCCTGAATTTATGAGTCTGGTTCATCCTGAGCATTGCCAGAAAGAGCAACTGGATCCACACCAGTATTTTAAATGTAGCTGAAAATGGAGTGACAAAGTAATATAGAGATGGGCAGTGCTTTTTTTGTAAAAGAAAAAGGTGCCGGAACTCACACATGTCATACAACCTGCCTTGCCTACCCTACAAGGTTCCATCCAAAAAAGGTGCCGGAACTCCATTCTGAGCGTTCTATGAGAAAAAAGCCCTGGAGATGGGGATGGAGATGCAGCTAGGAAGCCTGAAGTGTTGTACTGTTGTACTATAGCTTTCCTCTGTCTGTATCATCTGCTGTGGCTGAACTGCAGTTGAACAACATCAGGATGACCACTGCTTCTCCAGGCACTGATGTAGATTAAGTGTTCCAATTCAGTGATGCAGTGTTCCAATATTTGAGGGGCTGCAAAAAAAGAAGAGGGGTTCAATCTATTTTCCAAAGCACCATAAGGCAAGACAAGAAACAATGAATGAAAACTAACTGAGGCGAGAAGCAACCTAGAACTAAGAAGAAACTTCCTAACAGTGAGAATGTCAATGTTTGCAGCATTGACATCGAGACAGAGAACAATTAACCAGTGGAACTGCTTGCCAGTTGTGGGTGCTCAACTTCTGCGGGTGCTTAAGAAGACACTGGACAACCACTTGTCTGCAATGGTATATGGTCTCCTGCTTGAGCCAGCGTGTGGACTAGAAGACCTCCAAGGTCCCTTCCAACTCTATTATTATTCTGTATTCTATTCTGTAAATTCAGGAGGGACCTCCAGTTCTGCATTTCACCACTGAGCTTAAAGTAATTGTGTCTACTTTTTCAATTAGTGTTACTATTCAGATTCCTCAGAATCAGAAGTTGAACTTGAGAAGCTGATCTCTGCAGCAGCCAGCCTTAGAAGTTGGCAGATGACCTGCCATCTGGTGCTGACTCTTTAGAAAGTCAACAGGAAAAGGTGTGGAGGAGTCTTGTGCTGTAATACATGTCCCAGAACACATCAACAGGTTTGGAGAGCCTTGAGGAAATGCTCTGCTTAGCTTTTTTAAAAACAAAGACATCAGCACCCATAAGTGAGCCATGCCTGCATCTAATTTCTGTGCCTTCTTTCCTGCTCTGGGTTTTGGCTCTTATAAACACCTTGTAAATCCATCTGGTGTGTGTTTGTGAAACAGGACAATTATATTTATGAAAATTGTAATCTGAATGTCTGCACCCCATGCAAGGCCAGTCTGAAGAGGATTCTTGAATTTAGACTTTAAGAAGAACTGCTAAAATAAGTCAAAGGCTTTTCTAGTTCAATATTTTATTCCTTTGGGTGCTAATGGATATTTCTGGCATGAAAAAGAACATAATGCCATAAAAGTGTGAACACAGTTTCACGCATGCCTTCGGACATCCTGTTGCCTTTAATACCAAAAGCAATACATAATCATCATTCATACAGTAATTCATAGTCATTGGTAACTTCATCTTAATGGCCCTTCACATCTGTCCAATTCTGCAGCTGTTAAATCAGAGTTCTTTGTGGCAGTGAAGCCCAGAGGTTAACTATGTGTCGAAGGAAAGGTAATGTCTGAAATGGTATAGGGCAGGGGTAGGCAACCTCGGCTCTTTTATGACTCATGGACTTCAACTCCCAGAATTCCTGAACCAGCATAGCTGGCTCAGGAATTCTGGGAGCTGAAGTCCATGAGTCATAAAAGAGCCGAGGTTGCCTACCCCTGGTATAGGGTTTCCTGCATGAGCAGGGGGATTAGAGTCTATGGTCCCTTCCAATTCTATTATTACTATTACTATTATTATTATTATTATTATTATTAATAATAATAATAATAATAATAATAATAATAATAATAATAATAATAATAATTAGAGGAGGTGTGGAGCTATGGAAGCAGCAGCTGGAAGAACTAGGAACCACATGATCCAAAGGGAGGGAGACGAGATCAGGTAGGAGCTATAGACAGCTGAAGTCGGAGAAAGAATGTGCAGAAAAGAAAATATGGCCTTCAAGTCAAGTCATAATTAAGTGTGTAAGACTTGCAATACTGCATCAGGTTTTGATCACTACTGTATAAAAAGACTGGAAAGAGAACAGAGAACATTGACGAAGATGATGGGGGTGGGTGGGCTGAAGGCTAAAACATATGAAGAACAGTTGCTGGAATTGGGTAGGTCTAGTTTAATGAAAAGAAGGTCTAGTGGGGGGGGGACACGATAACCATGTTCCAATATCTCAGGGGCTGCCACAGAGAAGAGGGGGTCAAGCTATTCTCCAAAGCCCCAGAAGGCGAGACAAGAAGCAATGGATGGAAACTAATCAAAGAGAGAAGCAACCTAGAAATTTCCTAACAGGGAGAACAATTAAGCAGTGAAATGGCTTGCCTTCAGAAGTTGTGGGTGCTCCATCACTGGAGGCTTTTAAGAAGAGACTGTACAGTCACTTGCCTGGAATGGTATAGGGTCTCCTGCTTGAGCAGAGGGCTGGGCTAGAAGACCTCCAAGATCCCTTCCAACTCTGAACTTCTGAACTTCACGTCAAAGCCAAAATGCTAAGTGGTTCAGGAGTTGGAGAATTGGGGGAAAAGTGAATTGAGAAGGAGGGAGAATACTAAAGGTTGATGATAGCTACAATCAGTCAGGTAGGTGAGTGGTTAGCATTCCTAAGCCTGTAAATAATTATATGTGGGCCGAAGAACGAATTGGAAGAAATAGTTCTCCATTTCTTTTATACCAATGTGTAATACACCTGGATCCATTTCTGATTCTGCTCCAAGCTGCCCCTCCTCCCAATTCACTTAATTCTGCACTGATCAGATCTCTCCTTGAGTACCATGTCCAATTTGGAGTAGGACATTTTAAGGAAGTTTCAGATAAAAGAGAAGAAGTTCAAAGGAGGAAACAATGATGATGCAGGAACTAGAAAATAAATCTTATGAAGAAAGATTAAGGGAGTACATAGGTATTAATAGAAGAGAATATTTATAGCTCAGCGTTGAACTGTGGGGCCCTTGGTGCTCTCTGAGCTTGGTTGCTTTCTTTCAGCTATTTCATTGCCCAACTAGGTAACATCATAAATGCTGCTTATGTAACACTGATGATGTTACCTAGTTGGGTAATGAAACGTCAGCAAGTAAACAACCAAGCTCAGAGAGCACCAAGGACCCCATGAGTAGATATGCTTCTCCTTGAAAATCAACATCTTGGAAGTCAGATTAACAAGAGAATATTAGGCAAAAACATCCTAATAGTAAGAGTTCAACGGGTTCTTTTTTGTTCAGTGTCTTCAATCCAATGCTTTAATTGGATTCTACTTCAGACAGTAATTGGACACTGGGCATCCGGCGACGTTAAACACTTGATTTTATAAAAGCTAAATTTTGATTTTCTGGATTCCCTTTGAAAATACAGGTAGTCCTCCACTTACAACCAGTGGTGGGATTCAAATATGTGAACAACCGGTTCTCTGTCTGGATGCCACTTCCGGAAGTCCATTCTGGGCCTGGGCAACAAAAAGGTTAGCTACTGGTTCTGCTGAAGTGCTGCGAACTGGCTGAATCCCAGCATTGCTTACAGCCACTCGAAGTTACAATGGCACACAATCATTGCAGCAGCCTTGTGGTCACATGATTAAAATTTGGACACTTGACAACTGGCCTGTTGCAGTGTCCTGAAGTCATGTGAGATCCCCCTTTGTGACCTTCTGACAAGCAAAATCAATGGGGAAGCCAGATTCACTTAACACTGGTGTTACCAAATTAACAACTGCAGTGATTCACTTAACAGCTGTGGCAAGACCCCGTCATAAAGGGGGGGGATTTATCATTAACAAATGTCTCACTTAGCAGCAGCAATTTTGGGCTCAGTTGTGGTCGTACGTCAAGGACCACCTCTGACTTCTCAGAACCTTCACTTCCACTGATACGAATCTCTTTGATTTAGTGGTGACATTATTTTTATTTTGCTTACTTCTATTTTGTTATTCATGTGTTTGCCACATTCATTCCATCCAGCTACAAGTAGTGTTTTGAGTCGTTCACCCGTAAAGGTTAAGTCCACAAAGGATAAAAATAACTCACCAAATTTTAAGCGCTAAAAATAAATCTTCAGAATAAATCCAAGATAAAAAGATCCAGTTGGAAAAAAAAGCAGCAAGAATGCGAAGAACTTTAAAAGCACAAAATCCCAAAAGCCTGGGAACGTTTTCCTAAAGTCTCTATCCAGCACTGGGTTTAATGGAAAGGAGTTGATTTCGGTCGAGATAAACAAGAGGAGAGAATCTGATTTTACAAAATGTTTGAATTTTTGGTAAAGACAACAATAAAAGATAATTTCATTTTGTAGGTGCTTGTGTTTTAAGACTTGGGGAAGAGAAAAGTGGAATCAGCAATTTTTTTTTTTTTGCTTTGTCCTTGAATGATAGATTTAATCTGAACTTGATAAAGTATCACTAACACTCTCAGGCTGACATTAAATTTCAGTCTTCAGAGCTGAAATACCTGGCCTAATTTTTTTAGCTTTCTTGCTTCTTTTCCATTTCTTGAGGATCACTTCTGGAGAAAGTGAAAGATTAAGCACATTTTTAAGGCACTATTTTGATCAGTTCAAAAAAGTATGATCAAACTATCAATTTTTGAATCTGATTTCCCACCCCTTTTTTTTTCTTTTGCATGTGTCAACTGAGGTATGACTTGTTTATCCATGCCCAATTTTAGATGGTTCATTTAATCTGCTTTATATTTATATTTGTCTTTGAGTTACGACCGTAATTGAGCCTCACAATTACAGTTGTAAATCATGATAGTTGTAAAGAGGGTCCTATGTGACCAGACATGATATTATGACATTTTTTGCCATTGTTGTTAACTATGGTAATCATAAAACAAGTGCAGTAGTTGTGAAGCGAATGCTATGGTCATAAAGTGAACACTATGGTTATTAAATGAACCCACTGTTCATTATGCTGTTTGTTGCAAGAAATTGGAAGTAAATGCCAGTTTCCAGGAAAAGCATTGTAAATTGTGGTCACATGACTGTGGGATGCCATCATAATTATGGGCCAGATTCCAAGTGCCCAAAATGCAGTCATGTGAATATGAGGGTGACTGAAGTCAGAACTTTAAAACCAGGCCGTAAATCCCCTTTTAGGGGCCCATTGTAACTCTGAAATGAAATCAAAGATCAGCAACTTTTTCTGACATATCATCATATTATTCTATCTCATAACTTTAAAGCAAGGTTTCTTGCTTTAAATGTGGAGCCTCACATTTAAAATTTAAATTTGGGGAAAGAAATAAGATTTAAATTTTGTATATCGTTTTTATGCTTTTAATATTTTATCGTAAAGAGCCAAGAGTCCCTCTGTGAGGGAGATGGGTGGTATTTAAATATGATAGGATAGATAGATAGATAGATAGATAGATAGATAGATAGATAGATAGATAGATAGATAGGAGATAAGGTTATAGAGATAACCAGATTATATGGGATTACAGCTCCCAACAGTGTGTTTGTTTGTATATTTGCATGAGTGAGTGTTGGAAGATGGGCAACTTCTCTCTGTGTGCTGGTGTATCAGGATTGTGTTGCATTTCTTTTTGCTTGTTTTGCTTTATGAAAAAATCAGCAGAAATTCAAGTTAGAGGGAAGGGTATGATTTGATATCCCTAGGAACTGTGGAAGGTCCATCACTGAAGATTTTCAATCAAAGGTTGGACAGCCATTTGTCTGGGATAGTAAGAGGATTTAAGCTCTGGATGGGACATTGGACCAAAAGTCTGATGATTCTATGATTAAACTTTGACTGAGAATGTAGGAGAATTTAAGGCCTGAAAAAAAAAGAATTAAATTCCACCTAAGATCAATAGCTATTTCCTAGCATGCAAATTCAAAAACTTCCACAGAATCTTTTATCACCATTTTTGGGTTGTGTAATTCCTTCCTAGAGAGAGATAACTTGGGGGAGCAATGCACAAGTTGCTATTTTCCCTCAGATCTAGGGAAGATGAATGGAGTCCTCACTGATATTTAGTTCTTCTCAGAAGTAAGATTACCAAAGCAGAAACTGGACAAAGCAGACTTTTAGATTGGATATAATTCTGGTTGCTCATTCTTCCTTTTTAACTCTATTTCTTGTTAATAAAAGGATTCATCTGGAGATGAAGTGTCCCCCTAACATCTTTGGCAACATATAATTGGAAGGGATTTTTTTTTCTGTGTCGGAAGTACTTCTGTGGTGAAAGGATTTACCAGTGATATCACCATTGCCAGGAGGACGCCAAGGTGGAGGCTTGTTTCATGTCCCCATGAAGTTGCCACTGAAGTGGTACCCATTAATCTATTCGCCATCGCACATTTACGAACTGCTGGGTCAACAGGAGCTGGAGCATCTGTTGGGAGGTCACCCCATCCTTCAGTAGCAATGGGTTTTGAACACAAGCCTGTCCAGTGTTCTAATCTCCTAAGCCACCACTCTCCTTGAACAGCAACATCCTTGAAGGAATGTTGAAGATCATCTAAGCTATGACCAGTTCAAGGTTGATCATTGTTGCTATATTTCATCCAGACTCTGGCCAAGTAAACACATACATACATACATACATACATACATACATACATACATACCTTAGTTCTCTTTTCTGTCTAGTGACACATGACTATTCATCCTATGTTTAAACACATTTGTCCAAGGAGATTCTTCTCATTTCCATTGTTGAAGAACTCTTGCTCTTAATGAGATTCCCCCCTCCCGATATCCATCTGAAACTGGACATGTAATATAAGCTCACTGTTTCTTGTTCAATCTTCTGGATCAACTTTGAAGAGTTCTGCCTTATCTGCTATTTGAAGGGCCTTCGGATATTTCATGGCAACTATCATGTTTTGTACAGATTTCTGCTCTCCAAACTAAACGTTACGTTTAATTTCTGGGCCTTTTATCAATTTGGTTCCTCTGTTCTGGACACACTGCAGTTTGTCAATGTCCTTCCTAAAATGTGCCCAGAACTGGACACAATGTCCTAGGTATAGTCTGACCATCACGGAATAAGGAGATTGTTCAAATCTGACATTAAATTCTTTGGCAGAAAAATAGTCTTGTCATCTTACAGTGTTATAAAGCTGAGATTATATTCTTATGGGAAAACAAAATAGGGATCAGATCTGAACTGAACACTATAGGAATTTAATTAGTTTGTAAGGGAATTGTGTTTTCCAAAAATGAAAGCCCCAATCCATAAACCAATAAGAAGCTCTAGGGGAAATCTGATGCTATCTGAATCTTGTCATATTATTAATAAAGAGAGAAGCTTCACTTTAATTCCTCACTTTTTGAGTGCATCATCAAAACCACTCAGTTTAAATGATACTTCTGTCATATTTTAAAGTAATCTTCAAGAAAAAAAATCACTGTGTTACACTTAAGAGCGAGTTGAGTGAAAAATATCTTCTATTAAATTCAAGTTGGCAAATGTTGCTGTAAATGCAATTTTATTTGATGCTGGCAAGGACTTTGTGACCATTTTGTTTCATTTTGGCTAGGCTGGTTTCAGAAAAGTGGAGTTACGGTGGAACCTTGATTACTAATGATTCTAGCAAGGTGTTTTTATTATTAGGTGCATGATAGACTGTATGGATTTGGGAATTCTCCGTGTTTCACCTCCCCATCCCCCACCTGTTTTTATGGCAGTTTTTCTTAATTTGCTTTTTTCAGGGTGGGCTGAATAGCATTAAAAAGCTGTGGTGGTGCAGTGGTTAGAATGCAGTACTGCAGGCTAATTCTGCCGACTGCCAGGAGTTTGATCCTGAACAGCTCAAAGTTGACTCAGCCATCCATCCTTCCGGATTGTTGGAGGGCAATATGCTGACTGTGGAAACTGTTTAGAGAGGGCTCACAATGCCACATCTGCTACCATACCTGCTTTGGGCACCATTAGTTGCAATTTCACACTTAAAGAATGTATTTTTATTTAAATTCTCCAAAGTCTCAAGTTACAGGAAAATAACTGACACTCTAAACGATATAATGGTAATACCTTACACCCATCCCAAGATCCAAATTCTGCACCCTTTGATAACAAATTTGTTTTTGTGTCATTTTCTGTTTGACA
Organism: Vipera ursinii; assembly: GCF_947247035.1. Lineage (NCBI taxonomy): Eukaryota > Metazoa > Chordata > Lepidosauria > Squamata > Viperidae > Vipera > Vipera ursinii. The sequence continues at coordinate 79,135,412 of NC_139515.1, read as the reverse complement.
TGCTTTTCTAAAAGTTAGGGGACTTGTCCTTAAATCTTGCCATGCCCCTTTAAATGAGCCTAGAAATCTGTTCTGATGAAACAGAGGGTAGATGTCCCAAGACAGGCGAATTTAATATTAAATTAAATGATCTACTGCCAAAATTATTGTTGTTTTTGTTTACTGTTTCAAAAAAAAATGTAGAGGGAGCTTTGGAATTGTGATATATCTTGCTGTCTCTTCATAGTATCACTTCTCATATCTTATTCCAGTCATCCTGGGATATATGCATTTGAAGAGCTACGAGAGGGAAGAGAAAGCTTTGGAATATATAACTGACATGCCCAAGAGAAGATTATTAAAATGATCAAAAAGGACTTGAGTTAGTATTCATCTTCTACTGAGCCTTCTAATGACTTCCCTGCAAATGCAGCCACCTATTCACAGTCAGACTGTCTGAAGGACTTGCTGTAAGAACACCAACCGTGTTGTTTCTTCTAGTGCACAAGTAGCCATTTCAGTTTCCCCGAAGAGTTAGCTCTCCTTGATATCATGGAATGAAAACAAAATCATCCACATTGCCAGGCAATTGGTAAACAACTCGAGCTTTGCAAAAGCCAGGTTGCTGTAGAACTTGAAAAACACAACTGGGAAATGCTTCAGGTTGAGCAAGAAATGTTTGATAGGCCTGTTATTGACTAAGCCGCAGGCATATGAAGAGACTAAGAAATGGAAAGATCTTTTCTAGGGCAGGATGTGAGATGTGTTGCCTCCCAAATTATTAAAAAGTTTTTATCATGGTTGCATAGCACAAGCTGTAAGCAGCACATAGATAAGCTGGTTCCCAGGGGTATAGTTTTAGAGTTACTTTTCCACTTTTCTTGTCTGTAAGGCCTATACAAATACATGGGAGTTGCCAAAACTTGAAATGTCGATCACATGATTGTGGGGTTACTGCAATGGTCATGAGTGTGAATAAAATATCATAAGTCACTTTTTCAGTGCCATTGTAACTTAGAATGATCACTAAATGAATGGTTGTAACCTTGTACAAAGCCATCTGTAGAGACTCCTTTTGGGGTTTCAGGAAGCAAAATGCTGCAGATCAAAAAAAAAAAGAATCTACTTAAATGGGGGGTGTCCATGTGTTGTGGTCAAAAATCAAGCTGGCAGCCATGATGGTATAATCAAAGCTCTGCCTGCTTTTTGTAAAATTCATGTTACTAGATTTGGAAGGGTGACCAATTCCAAAATGAATATTTAAGAAAAATTAAGAATATTTGGAGCGTTGGCCGCTTTTTTTTAACTGTGCCTTGTGGACACCCCTGTATTTAAAACTTGTAAGCCAGTGGTTTCCGCCACTCAACTTGCAAGTTGGTGAAAAATTCTTGCCTTGCAAAAGAGGCTTCAGTTTTTCCATATTCTCAATATGACCTTTTTTTTTTTTAGAATTTCTCTTGGTAGGAATTTTTATTGTCGGAAGCAATGTAAGATTTTCCTGCTGTTGCTATTGGCTGTTTACTATTTTTCCATCACTCTAAAACCTCCCTAGATATTCATATTTTCCTAGTATGAGAAGCCCCAATGGGACTTCCTCCATTTGACTTTTTTTCCTGAGATTGAAAAGAATTTTAAAAAGCCAGGGAAAGTGGAGATTATAGGAGAGATTATTGCACAGTGAAAGTCAAAACACTGCCATCCACATCCCTTGGACCAGGAGTTAAGGCAAATTGCTGGGGAATTCTGAGAGTTGAAGTTCACAAGTCTTAAGGTTGCCAAGTTTGGAGATTCTGTCTTAGACACATAGTCAGGGCCTTTTTTCTCATAGAACGCTCAGAACGGAGTTCCGGCACCTTTTTTGGATGGAACCTTGTAGGGTAGGCAAGGCGGGTTGTATGGCATGTGTGAGTTCCGGCACCTTTTTCTTTTACAAAAAAAGCACTGCACATAGTCATTAAATAAGGGCAAGATAGCACAACCTATCTATGAACGCACCATGCAAATTCTCTCCTGCTTTTAAATAAAATTAAAGAGCAAGTTGGATAAAAAGTAGCCGAAGAATTGCAAGGTAATTTTTAGTGTACTGTAGTATTTTAATTTAATTTACTGAAATGCAGTGCTAGACCAAACAAACTGCATTTTTAAAAAGACTAAAATCACGGCACATGGGCACGTGGAAATCGTGCTCACACAGACATACATGCACAGATAAACCACAGATATAGACAAATAAGTAGTCTGAACGGAACTTTACTTAGATAGCCAGGTTAGGAGAAAAAGGAATACTATCCGATGTAAGTTTTTTCCTTTTCTTTTTACAATTAGAGAAACCACAGATAGACTACATAATGTTAGATAAGCCCCGGGAAAGTCTGTGTGGGGATTTATTTCCCCCCCCCAAGTATTCTACAAAGAGAACGAAAGAAAACAAGAACAAAGTCTCCCAAGGTAAGAGAAATTGTTTAGAACAGAGTGTCAGAGGTACCTCTGAATGTTACAAGAGCCAGGAATATCTCCAGAGACAAGCCAGCAATCTGATTTACAACTTAATAATGTTCTCTTTCTAGAAATAAAGCAAAGTTGTTATTTAATGGCTGAAATACTAGCATTTTCTCCAAATGCCAGTAATAATTTAAATTCATGACTTCTGTATTATTCATGGGGTCCAATTTAATACGAACAGTATTTCTGGTATTCCGTGTTTATGAAGAATGTGTCTGGAGGGTATGCCCCGTTTTATGGCAAACAGATGCTCAATGTAACTAACTGATATTTCTGCTTCTGAGAGATGGGAATGAAAAGTAAGTTTTCTCACCTTGGCAGGGGTGTGAAGGGACCTGGGCTTTCTTGACAACTCTTTCAAACAACTGGGTTGGGATCCAAACAGAATAATATTTCACCATGAGAGCACGCAACTGGAGCCAGCTTCAGAAGGAGACAACAAATATAGCCAGAGGTGAGAGAAACAAATCAGATGAGGAACCAATGAAGGCATTGAATATGATTAAGCTAAAGGACTGAGGAAAAAAACCCAATATTATTAATATACAGTACAATAATCATATTATTCTATACATTTTTGGAAGAATGCTGCACTAAAGAAGAAAAAAAAGCCATGCTTTTGAGGGGAACCCTGGAGTCCATATCTGTATTGTGCATTTTAAATAAGTAGTAGGAATTTGTATACTAATTCTATATAAGATTTCTCCAGCAGTCAGCAATATCTGGTTGACTTTTATTGGTTCAGAATTTAAAGGGGTCAGGCTTGGCTATCCTACCTGGATGAACTATATCAAGAAATTCCAGGGTGGTACATCAATAATAATAATAATAATAATAATAATAATAATAATAATAATAATAATAATAATAATAATAATGTAATAATAATAATAATAATAATAATAATAATAATAAGAAGAAGAAGAAGAAGAAGAAGAAGAAGAAGAAGAAGAAGAAGAAGAAGAAGAAGAAGAAGAAGAAGAAGAAGAAGAAGAAGAAGAAGAAGTTGGAAGGGACCTTGGAGGTCATCTAGTCCAACCCCCTGCTCAGGCAGGAAACCCTATACCATTTCAGGCAAATGGCTGTCCAGTCTCCTCTTTAAAACTTCGAGTGTTGGAGCATTCACCACTTCTGGAGGCTTAATTTAGGTTTAGGATGTCAAGAGGCATTCAGCAGCGTGGAAACAAAAAATAAATTTCATACTGTTGGCAAGAACATAATATGGATGCGACCATGAAATCACAAAGCTACCTTTGGCTCATAGACATGAAATGGGCCATAAGAGTGGCAGCCGCTAGCCCACCGCTGCAAGGTTCCCTACCCCTGCCCTAGCTGAACAAAAAGTGATCTCAAAAAAAAAAAAAAAGCAGAGCACAGCCAGACCTGTTTGGATCTGGAAAAATCCTGAAGAACCCAAAGCCAGGACTGTAGGATATGGGGAAAATGATAATGTAGCATGAAGAAACTTTTCGGAAAGTACCATCATGCAAAAATCAGCTTGTGATTTCAGGTCATGTAAGATTAAAAGTTTCCACACACACACACACACACACACACACACATGCACACAAATAAATGCTTATGGTCATCCTAAACCCTATCCTTGAGAAGGGGAAAAGTCTGACCATGAGTCTGAGTTACTCAGATCTGTAGCACAAATATGAGTAGTTATCATAGAATCTATGTCAGTAAGACAAGTAATTATGTTGTTAATGGTGGTTGTAAATGAAATAGGGCATGTGTGACACAGTATATTTAATCTGTAAAACCTAATCAAATGTATGGAGCATTAAGATTTATCTGTAGCCTCAAGTCCTTTGTAAGGTTTCTCATGGTCTCCTCCTACATACTGAGGACTAAGAATTTTGCCTGCAGAATAAATCTACTTCCTTCTTAAGTATGTCTTGACATCTTCAAAACTGGGTGGGAATATTTTTCAGCACAAGGCATTTTCAACTCTCTTTTTATATATTTAGCGTCCTCTTTAGAGTAATTGACTAGCATTCTATAGGATTTCTTAAGGCTCTAATTAAGTTATGTTGACGTATTCTAGAAGATTAATGGTAGTAAATTAAATGGTTCAGACTACTAAACATTGAATCTCTCGCTATCTTTCTCTGTATGAAGATGATGGTAGATAGTCGAGATAGATGGATGGATGGATGGATGGATGGATGGATGGATGGATGGATAGAGAGAGAGAGAGAGAGAGACAGACAGACAGACAGAGACAGACAGACAGACAGACAGACAGACAGACAGACAGACAGACAGACAGACAGATAGATAGATAGATAGATAGATAGATAGATAGATAGATAGATAGATAGATATGGAATTCTGTTATTCTGTTAGCCCCATGTCAAGGAAGGCGTTGTATGAGAAGTTGCATTGGTGTAGATCATTCTGACTTCTAGCTTTCCAGGAAAAAAAAGAGAGAGAGAGAGAGAAGCTATCAAAAAGGACTGTGACTGCCAGCGAGTCTCTGGAAGACAGTTGTTTGAGCCAGAAATAGAGCCAGCGAATGCAGACTTTAGATCCCAGGGGGATCATCCCAGAAATTCAAGAGGGTATTCAAAACAGTACTTTAAGGAATCTTGAGTGAATAATATCTAAGGGATTATACTCACATATCTGGGGGAAGATAACATCCGTAGAAGGATTTGGCTTTAAAGAGTTTGATGGCCATGTGTATGTTCTTGCTTCCTGTACTATGAAAGAAGCCCAGATTGGCCTGAAAAGTATTGCTAACCTCAGGAATAGATGGAATGTATTCATTCCAGATGCCAAAGGTTGAGATGCAATGCCAAGAGGTTTAAGGGATGAAACTTGGTCTACAATATTAACGCCATTAGATTTTGTGGCGCCCAGGTCCCTTTGACAAAACTTGATTTTGGTCTCAGATTGTATATTGGGAGCCCCTATCCATACAATAATCTGCTGGGGCCCATGGAGGAATTTTAACACCATCAGATAACAACATTTCCCTATCCCAGGTCCTTCGGACGGATTTGATAGGTGGAAAATATATGCCAAACCCAGAAACATCTCACTGATTGTGCAACCAACCGTAATAATAATAATAGTAATGTATTTGATTTAAGTATTTAAAGCCCAGCTCACAATAAAACAGTAAATAGAGTAGAGCAGCAGTTCTCAAACTTTTCTTCGCCATGGACCCCCTTTAAATCCCTTTTGTGGCCACGGACCACCAAGACTTAGCTCAAGATTTAAATCACTAGATTGCATCAAGCCTTCGCAGATCCCTTGGGACAACATCATGCCCCCCCCCCCCAGGGATCCGCAGACCACAGGTTGAGCATCACTGAAATACAGTATAATAAAAGACAGGGTAACTAAGAACAGGCAAAAACAAATCATAATTAAACAAAGATGGCAGATCTGACCGGTAACACAGAAAACATATACAAACCCATCCCGCAAGAGTCTCCAGAGATATCTTCAGAGAAATGACTGCTGGGCTACTACACTTCTAACATGTGTAGTAGCTGTGTTTCCATGCAACTTACATCCTCATTCAACAAAAGAACCTCCCATCTATGGATGATTGAAACAGCTTTTACCAGAGGCTTTCTCCAAGGATGGCATCAGAAGCTGATTTTAAATGAATAACGGCAAGACATAAAGAGCCCATAACCTTTACTTGTATTTCTCTTCTAAAAACTGTTAATCCATAGTGGACCAGCCCTACCTAAAGCCCACTTGTTTATGGGCCTGAAACATCTCCATGTTATTTACTAGGAATGTTTTGGAGGCTGATCGGATGATAATTGGAAGGATCCATTTGATTACCTGTGTTTTGTTTTGTTTTTTAAAAGCAAAGCACTGATAGAAGGATTCCAGTCTTTAGGCAGTTAGAAGAATTTATTAATTTATGTGAATAGGGAGAACCCAACCAACAATGTGATTTTTCAGCAGGTAGCAAGTCACTGCCAGGCCTTTTCCACTGTTGAATTGACTGATTAATTTAGCAGACCTCAGTGAGTGGGGGAAATGCTGTTTAGAGGCATGAATTTAACCAAAGACCAGAAGGAACTCTTTGGATCTATAAAACTCTTCTCTCTTCTAAAACAGAACCTTCATCTCCGGACAGATTGTCCCTTTTATTAAGTTTGCAATGATTCTCCAAAACTGAATAGCATTTATAGGCTGATAAAGTTGGTCCTCAACTGGTTTGTAGAAATGGTTGCTTCTTTCTGTTTTAATGGATCTTTATAGCTGTGATTCAATCTAGCTTAAAGCTGAAGGGGCTGTATGAAAAGGGAGGGAGGGAGAGAGGGGGGGGACTGGAGGCTAAAACATATAGGGAACGGCTGCTGGAATTGGGTATGTCTGGTTTAATGAAGAGAAGGGTGAGGGGTGACATGATAGCAGTGTTCCAATATCTCAGGGGCTGCCACAAAGACGAGGGAGCCAGGCTGTTCTCCAGAGCACCTGAGAGCAGGACAAGAAGCAATGGATGGAAACTAGTCAAGGAGAGAAGCAACCTAGAACTAAGGAGAAACTTCCTGACAGTTAGAACAATTAACCAGTGGAACAACCTGCCTCCAGAAGTGGTGAATGCTCCAACACTGGAAGTTTTTAAGAAGAGACTGGACAGCCATTTGTCTGAAATAGTATAGCAGGGGGTTGGACTAGATGACCTCCAAGGTCCCTTCCAACTTATTATTATTATGACAGAGAGAGAGAGAGAGAGAGAGAGAGAGAGAGAGAGAGAGAGAGAGAGAGAGAGAGAGAGAGAGAGAGAGAGAGAGAGAGAGAGAGAGAGAGAGAGAGAGTTAGGGCATATTCCCCTCAATTAACAATTTCTTCTCACTGCTAGGCTGTTTAAAGGGTTTGCTTTTCCTGGTGGCTATTTTTGTTTTATTTTATTTTATTATTTTATTCTTCAAGTCAGTATTGACTCCTGGAAATTGCCTAGACAAGTCTCTACAGCAGGGGTGTCAAACTCAATTTCATTGAGGGCCGCATCAGCATTGTGGTTGCCCTCAAGGGGCTGGGTGGGTGTGGCCAGGGTGGGTGTGGCCTACTGGGTGGGCGTGGCTAGAGTGCATAAGGCCTACTGGGTGGGCGTGGCCAGCTCTACATTGTTTGCATCAAGGGTGCCTATGGGGGCCTGGGCAGGAGTGGGACAGATCTGAGGGTCTCTGGCAGAAGGAGGGTCTCTGGGCCAGGGCCAAGGCAGTGGGGGCCGTTCCCTCACTGTTTCCAGGATGGCTTCGTGGGCCACATGAAACCACTTCGCGGGCCGGATCCGGCCCCGGGGCCTTATGTTTGACATGTCTGCTCTAGAGTTTTCTTAGTAAGATTTCAGCGGTAATTTGCCACGGCCTCCTTCCTAGGGCTGAGAGGCTGGCCCAAGGTTACCCAGCTGACTTTGTCCATAAGGTGGAACTAGAACTCACAATCTCCTGGTTTCTAGCCTAGTGCCTTAATTACTACATCAGACCTACTCTTTTTTCCCTAGCTTGTTCCAGATACTTAATAATACTGAATAATGTTCCCAATTTATAATTATTTCCCATCAAATCATTATGTCAAAATAAAAATTAAATATCAGCCCTTCCTCTTTCCTCAATTAAACGCTGAAGACTCCCCTCTTTGATGAAATCTTTCCAGTTTTTTTTCATTACGTGCAATAGTTTCCTGATGTCTTGGATATGAAATCATATACAAATAAAAGTCCGTACAAACTCTCTTGAATCTCATATATTCTCTCATGCTCCCCCTCCTCCCCCACCATCAGTTTTCGTTTTTCAACAGCCAAAGTCCTTGGTAAGTGGCAATTCAATAAGGCGTCACTCAAGAAGAAGGGATTAAAGTACTGCCTCTAAATTGTAATGCTAGAAATTAGCTAAATGGCAAAATTAACATAAAAGGTTTCATCAGTCACAAGGACAAAATTGCTTCGATGTGGGTTACTTTCATAGAGAAGCAGGCAGGGGGTTGGACATAATTGTAAAGTTTTGAGGCTTGGTGAGATCCCAATGACATGACACTTGATTGCCATGGTTGTTAAGAGAGTTGCCAAGAGTTTTAGTGGGGGGGGGGCAAAGTGGAAGCGAGTCTCTAATATTTCTGAAGTAAGTTAGCGTTACACCTGAATTTTGCTTGGTCCTGCTTTTTTAAACAAACTAATCTGATTCATACTTTCCGGGTGACTATTTAGAACAAGATGCCTTTGTCCTTCTGTTGTTTTTTTTCATTTCACTGGATTTTGCAATTTGAATTGCAATTTAAAAGTACACTCCAAAAGGAGTAATTTGTAAGCATGAGAACTTGAAATATGCAGGTCTAGCATAACACCAGCTTTGAGTTTTTAAGGCAGTTTAACTGTAATTCGAGAGAAAAATGTAGTAGTTTTCTCTTTGTACCAGTATGATTGCTGGAAAATAGGGCAAAGCACTGATATGAAATAAAATAAAATAAAATAAAATAAAATAAAATAAAATAAAATAAAATAAAATAAAATAAAATAAAATAAAATAAAATAAAATAAAATAATAAAATAAAATAAAATAAAATAAAATAATAAAATAAATAAAATAAAATAATAAAATAAAATAAAATAAAATAAAATAAAATAAAATAAAATAAAATAAAATAAAATAATAAAATAAAATAAAATAAAATAAAATAATAAAATAAAATAATAAAATAAAATAAAATAATAAAATAAAATAAAATAAAATAAAATAATAAAATAATAAATAAAATAAAATAAAATAAAAAAATAAAAAAATAAAATAAAATAAAATAATAAAATAAAATAATAAAATAAAATAAAATAAAATAAAATAAGTGTTTTTTCCAAGCTGAGATAATATTAGTCAGATGCTGCCACTCAGTATCTGGAAAAGCAAACAGCAGTTCTTAATTGCCTGCTCTCATCTTCTGTTCTTTTATCAATTAAAACTCTTTGATACAGTTACCGTCCTCTTTGGTGAAAGCAGAAAAAAAAATGTTTTGATATTCAGCTTGCTACCTTCCTCACTAAAAAATTTAAAAATGCGTGAGAACTAAACCACCCTTTAATGTACAAACAAATACCGAGTTTGTATAATAAAGATGGCATAAAAAAACAGGTATATATTTGCGAAAGTATATAGAAAAAGATGGTAGAATTGGAGTATTTAGATAAAGTGACAGATACTGGGATAGTCAAAGTCAACGAATAGAAAAAAAGATATCTATTAATTATTAAATAGTCAATACATTAGTTATTGGGAAAAGGTCTAAGGGATTTGGCTCAAAAAATACTGGGCATTTCTTTTTGATGAGTCTGTGAGCAATTACATGAGACATGACAAACTCGCGACGTCACATGACGTCGCACAATGTATCAGGACAGTTTTGCCATTGCTGGAAATGGGGTGGGTGCGGCTTCTGGATGACGCGTCGGGCCCACGAGCCGGAAGTTTGACACCCCTGAATTAGATGAACAGGAAGAATAGGTTTATACATAAGTAGTGATATGGTCTGAATTTCTCCCTATTTGTATGATTGCATCTGATTCCTATACCGGACACTAGATAGCCATTCATTTAGTGTGTTTCACCATCTCCTCTGTGTGTTCTAATTGTCATAGGCAGCAATCCAGGTGGATGTGTAAATTGAATTCAGCCTACTTTATGAATACTTAAAAAGCACATTCACATATTTTTATAGGTATTCTGCTAGTTTAGGTCACATTAAAAAAAAACCTTTTATAAATGCGTAGTGTGGGAAAACTGTTGCTAACCTGTCATAACAAACTAACTAACTGAAGCCCTCCAGGTAAGGCAGGAGAGGGAGGGAAAGGAAAAAGAAAAAGCAAGCATTATTTGCCTTTTCTGTGAAGTTTATAAGAGTCGCTACGTACCAGCAACCGTAAACTAGTCATAAAATAAAATTGGAATTTATATCGAAATCATTCTTAACACCCTTGGGCCCTTTTGGATCACTACATAGTTTACCCAGGGAGATTTAGCAGTGGAAGTTTATGCTAAGTGGCTAAAAATTATAGCAAGCCTGTCAGTAAAATTACCTTTTGGGGAATTTATATATCAGACTATTTATTCTGATGTTACTGTACAACCTACTGCCTTGGAAAACATTCACAATCTAATGTTCTTTGCAGGAACTGATTTCTTCATTAGGCCTTATCACAGATGAGTCTGTTAATAGTTGTGGATGAAAAAAAAATATTATGTGCTAGAAATCCACATCATGTCTGATAGCTCAGTCCTACTTACAGATTGAAAAGAATATTTGTAGCTCAGGGTTGAATTGTGGGGTCCTTGGTGCTCTGTGCTTGCAGAATCCAGTCTGGGTCTGTCACTGGGACCAGAGGTTTAGTCTTCCGAGCTTTCAGACTTGTGCTGGAATCCATCCTCTCTCTCACCAGAATGCGTGTTGGGATATTTTCTTGCAGACATTTTTATTTTTATTACATTTATATCCCGCCCTTCTCCGAAGACTCAGGGCGGCTTACAAGCTTAGCAGTAGCCTTCATTCTATGTATATGCCTGCTTATTAGGGCTTTCACACACACCCCAAGCGGCATTATTACAAAGTCAGCTTAATTGCCCCCAACAATCTGGGTCCTCATTTTACCTACCTCGGAAGGATGGAAGGCTGAGTCAACCTTGAGCCTGGTGGGATGCGAACCTGCACTAATTGCAGGCAGCTGGTGTTACTTAAGGAGGCATTAGCCCACTGCTCCACCAAGGCTCTGTTGGGTAACAAGGCTTGTTACCCAACTAGGTAACATCATCAGTGCTAGAAGGGAGTGACGTTTGCTTTCTGTTTATATACTTTTCCTCCTCACCAAGAACCAACAGCAGATAAGCAGAGACCAACCAAGATTAATACTAACTAGACCTACATTCAAGAAGTAAACAATACCCCAATCAAGGAACTACTAACTCCTTAAAACAGCGTAATCAAGGAACCACCAAAAACCCTCCCACCAACACTGACAGGGCAAGCCATTAATAAATGAAAAGAAGGCAACTCCAGTCTCTTCTAGCACTGATGATGTTACCTTGTTGGGTAATGAAACGTCTGGAAAAAAACAAACAAACCCCAAGCTCAGAGAGCACCAAGAATCTCTCCGTCCTACTGAAATGCTAAACGCACGTAAGAGTGAGCACCGCAATCTCATCACAAGTACAATCCATTTATTTTTGAGGGCATGTGCCAAGGGAGCTCGTAAAGTAGGAGACAACCCATGTTAGCATACTGAACTGGCCATGGGTTGATGTCATGGGTTGCAATAGGTTTTGTTACAATAAAGGGTGAATGAGACAAAATGTAGCTTTGTCTGAAGGGACAGAAATATTGGCAAAGCAAAACAAGGGGAGAGTGAAGCCATCCAGAATAACTAGGAGATGTGCAAGTTCTGCATTCTTTATAAGTGATGATGAGACAACTTTGGAAGGTCAAAATGTCAGGATGTGTAAGCAATGATCAATCATAATCTGCTATTAGAACTACATTAAGGGCTACTTACTACTGTAAGGAAAAAGCAGAGACATCACCCTGTCAACAAAAGTGTGTATAGTCAAGGCTATGGTCTTCCCAGTTGCAATGTATGGCAGTGAAAGTTGGACCATAAAAAAAGGCTGAGCGCCAAAGAATTGAGGCCTTTGAACTATGGTGCTGGAGAAGACTCCTGCGAGTCCCTTGGACTGCAAGGCAATCAAACCGGTCAGTCCTAGAGGAGATCAACCCTGACTGCTCTTTAGAAGGCCAGATCCTGAAGCTAAAACTCAAATACTTTGGCCACCTAATGAGAAGGAAGGACTCCCTGGAGAAGAGCCTCATGCTGGGAAAGATTGAGGGCAAGAGAAGAATGGGACGACAGAGAATGAGGTGGCTGGATGGAGTCACTGAAGCAGTAGGCGTGAGCTTAAATGGACTCAAGAAGATGGTAGAGGACAGGAAGGCCTGGAGGAACGTTGTCCATAGGATCGCGATGGGTCGGACACAACTTCACAACTAACAATGACACTACTGTAAGGACTATAGTAGTAAATCCCAGTCTAATTAGTTTAGAGAAGGAGCCAACAAAGGAGATATGCAGATATTCCTACTTCAAAGGAGGGTTGGGGAGAATTGTTCTCCTTGCTAAATGAAGACTCTGTGTCATCTTTGGAAATTTTATTCCTTTATTCTATGTACCCAAATTGTTAATATGTATCTGCTTTGTTAAGAGATGCTAATATTTTACATTATAAAACATATATGTGGCTCTTTGATTTGCAGTTTTATGAAATTGATAAAAAACAGAATCATTTTTTTTGCCTTAGGAGCATGAGAAAATGTGTCTTTGCAAAGAAAGCTCAAGTTTTTCTGAGTAAAAAACCTTAAATCATAACATTGGAAAAGAATTATTAGTTTATCTATTCAAGATTTTTTAAAAGTTCTTCTTCTTGTTCCTTCATCCCTGTTAAAATCTCTGGAACTCCAGATAAAGGTCTTCTTATAACCTCTTACTGGACTTATTTTTATAGGACAGGGGTCTTCAAACCTGGCCCTTTCATGACTTGTGGACTTCAACTCCCAGAATTCCTCAGCCAGGCATGCTGGCTGAGGAATTCTGGGAGTTGAAGACCACAAGTCATAAAAGGGCCAAGTTTGAAGACCCCTGTTATAGGATATACAATGGAAAGAAGCTACAGTATGTGGGAACTGGATTGATCCCAGTGGTGGTCAACCATCCATTGCAGAAAGGGGTAATGTCGCAACCTTGTAGGAAGCTTCCACTTCAGGATCTGGATAATCTGGGAGAGAGGATGGAGAAAGTGGTGGGTAAGCACAGAGCATCCTAGAAGAAACAACTATTCTGGAAATTATTCAATCAGGATTCAGGCCAGGGCTGCAAATGGTGTTGTTTGGACTACACAGGATCTTTATCAGGACTTCAGGGGACATTATGTTTCCCTCTTAATCCCCTCAGATCTTTCAGTAACCCTCAATAGTGAAGATTATCGGTATTATACAGCTTTGCATCATTATTCTAATCCAAACTGGCAATACTATGGAAGTTTTATTCTGATGTCTGTTGGTTAATGGCCTTCTGGGAAACAGTGAAGATCAAGCTGTTCCAGCAAGCCTTTGCTGATTGTGAAAACTGGGACTGGGGTTATTGTACCGAAATGGATTGCTTATAGTTCATGATTATTGATTTAGTTTACCATACTGGGAGATCAGATAAGGAAAGAACATATTTGTTTAGGTTCTAGATACCTCTAGAAAGGAAAGTAGGTTTTAGGCTATAGCCTTTGACAGTAAAAGACAGTGCCAAATACACTTGTACATTATAGTAAAACTGAATTTGATTAGTATTGAATATTTATATCTTTGGTCTGTTATGGTTTACATCAGTGTTTGTTTCAAATCTGGCAACTTTATGATGCATTGACTTCAACTCCCAAAATTCCCTAGCACACTTTTTTTTTTTGACAAAAATACCTTCCTTGTTGTTTTTCTTATTTCCAAAAAAGTCTTTGCTTTTTCCCCCAAAATGAATTTCTGTCCATTTAAATTAAAATTAATCCCAGCATATTTATATGAGGCTAGCATTTCACGTAATGAATATTTGGCATAGCAATAGACAAAGAACTAGCATTAATTTTTTAGTACAAGGTAGACCAATTCCATTTGGAAAGGCTGTTTAAAGATAATACACATTGGCACTTAGCAAGAATTCATAGTTAAAGAGAATATTTTGTTTTGCTGAATTTTTCAGTTTATGATACTCTTGGAAAACTATTATGATCCTGGGCATCTTCTGTTTCTTTTTCAGCTAAGATGAAAGATAATTATTTTCAGATGTAACATGTAGATTGTCAGAAAAAAAAAACCTAGCACATATATTAAAAGATGCCAATACTATAACATCAAATAGAAGCCCCAGCTCATTGCAAGAAACAAATCAAATGATGTACAGCACAGCTGCTATTATACAGTAAGTGAAAGTATTAAATCTTGGATGCAAAATCAATAAAGGGGGAAAAAAGCCAAATAATGCATCACCAAGATGGAAGATCAGGTTGGAAAATAAGATTAGCATGCTAAGATCAAATGCAAACAAATTAGAACAGATGAAAGAAAAGAAGCTAAAGAACAAGGAGACCAAAAATAGTTGATCAAGAAATATCATTTAGAGCAAGGAAGCATTAGAAATAATCAAGCAGCAAATAATAGCCATCAATCAAGCAGCAAATAATAGCCACAGCCAAGAAAATCAGCAGGTATGAAGGTTGAATTGCTTATTACAGGCATAGTCTCCAATTTCAGTTGAATCAGAAATGTTTCTAAGAATCCATCAATGCAGAGACTGCAATCAACCAGTCAACACCCAACAAAGAAGAAACAGTGTAGTTCTGGGCACAGCTATGGGACAATTCAAGGGAATTTAAAACAAAATCAGCTTGGATAAAGGAGATGGAGAATGAAAAAAAAGCTGAAATGAAAGAACTTGTAATAACAGCAGAAATGATGGAGAAAAGGGCAAGGAAGCTCAAGAACTGGTAAGCAACAGGTGAAGATGAACTGCATGTTTTTTGCTTGAAATAGACACCCTGGGTGTGATTCCAAAACATTTGAAACATCACTTGAACACCATCAGCATTGACAAAATCACCATCAGTCAATTGCAAAGTTCAGCTTTGCTTGGGACCGCTTACATCCTTTGACGATACTTTTAACATTATTAAACAACAACATCAGCCTATCCCAAGTCCATGGGAAGGACAGGTGGACAAAAATGACCATCTAAATATATGGCCAACTGTGAGACCAACCATATATAATTTATTAAACCTGTTTGCCTCACAATTTTCAACAACTATTTATTTCTAAATATTATTTCTAACTATTTATTAAATTCCGTTCAGATAGGAAATAATGACATGTGCTCAGTTCAACAGGACTTATTTACTAACTCACATTCCAAAAGTCCCCAAACAAAATTCTCTTAGTCCCTGAGCCTGAGAGAGGTCAACTCTCAGTTCCAGCATGTTTCAGGAATATTTGTTCTCCCACCATCCATAGACCTCCTAAAATTTTGGGACACCATCTCTGAAAACTAGAAATAAAATCTCAGTTGTTCAAAAGAAGTGGGGGGTGGGGGTGGAGAAAGCCTATATGGAGCCGAAATGCAGTTGGTTGGACAGTTATTGCTTACTCTGGCAAAAGAACAATTTTGCTCTTCAAAAGCTCAAAAAGGAAAATAATTCCCATGGTTCGTGTGCTTTTTAAAAGCCAAGGAAGAGTTTCATAAAACTCTATTTCAGGATTATTTGCTTTAGGGCCTGTTTAGGGCAATAAGTTTAATACAATTTTTCCCAGGATTTTAGTGAGACACAACTCACATGTAAACATTTCAGATGGGGAGAAAATACTGCATTTGCTAAGCAAAACAGGGTATATATTGGGGTCGGTGAGTGTGTGTGGGTGTGTGTGTGTGTGTGTGTGGAGGGGAAACTTTAACAAATAATAGAAACAATGTTACAATTTCAGCAGTGCAGCTATATCTTCTGCAGTTGCTTTCATTCCTTCTCACCTTCTGTAATTTTGATAATTTGATGGGAAGGAGAAAATTTGGATAGGTTGTCAAGATTCTGATTGCTTGTCTTAGTACAATAAAAGGGATTCATGGAATCCCTGTTGGGCCATTTTCTTGTCTTAGCCTACTCAAAAGGCAGATAGTGCCAGGTAGGTGAACACATTTTCTTATCAACTCAACTCAACTCAACTAAAAGAAAAGTAAGTCTCAGCACTATGGACACAGAGTATAGTACTCAGAGATACACATCAATTATGGTAGCACCCCAAAGCTATCTCCAAGTGTTATTAATGTTTTTTTTTTAAATCTATGGGAGGTTTTAGTCAAAATAGAAAATGGGGGTGTTAAATTATGAGAGCCTTAATTCATGTTAGGGTTTAATTATTCCCAAGAAGAGAAAAACACACATCTCTGACAGTTAATATTTTGGCTCTGGAATCTCGGGATTCCAGATCCCACAGATATCAATGTACCTGTGGGAGTCCTACATGCCCCCTCTTCTACAAGCAATTAATTCTACATTAATCAGATAACTACCAATCAGATAGTTGTATTAAAGCAAGGAAGACGTTTTGAGTAACTCATGACTCCCTGTAGAGTAGGCAAAGGATAAAATATAAAACTTCTTCAATTGATCACTGTAATTCTGTCACTAAGAAATTATCTTTGCATGGACCTGTTTTTATCAGAAACTCCACCAAATAATTTCCTCCCAATAAATGGACCTGTTTTTTAACTACAGCAACTTTGTAAGAATTAACATATCTCCCTGCCTTTTCTACATGGCAATGATCAACAATAATCAAACCATCATAAAAATAACCAGAAGCATTGGATTTTTAATAGCTAGCTCTGGGATTTAAGAAACTGCCGAAGCGCAAGAAAATTAAAAGGCTTATTTGATTTACAGCAGCTATACCAGCACTGTAAAAATCTCAGTGACCACTAGATGGCAGCAACAAGAAAACTCAAATTCTTTGCTCTTTCAGATTTTTGCAAAATAGGTAGATCTCAATTTACGACCACTTGTTTAATGATGGTTTGAAGTTACAATAGGGATGAAAAACAAAATGACTTACAACGTGTCCTCCAGATTACCTGATGAACTAGTTTTTGATCAGCCAATGAATGCTGAAGTTTATGAAAGGAACATCCTTTCTGGCTGGAACCCATGCTGCCATTTTTTTTAAATAAAGCACCATAGGGAAGGACAAGAAACAAGGGTTGGAAACTGATCAAAGAGAGAAGCAACCTGGAATTAAAGAGAAACTTCCTGACAGTGAGGAAATCAACCAGTGGAACAGCTTGCCTTCAGAAATTGTGGGCACTCCATCACTGGAGATTTTTAAGAAGAGACTGGACATTGACCTGTCTGAGATGGTATAGGTTCTCCTGCTTGAGCAGGGGGTTGGACTAGAAGACCTCCAAGGTCCCTTCCAGCAATATTTTATTCTATTCTATTCTAATTACGAAAAGCTTTTTTTTTCATTTAAAATCACCTGTGGATTATATAATGTATTAATATTTTCAATAGAACTTGATATTTATTTTTAATGATTTTGAACTCAGAAACAGAGGAAGAACAGCAGGTTTTCCAAAGAGGCAAAAAATAAAAAAGTTGCGGTGTTTTACTTTAATGCCGAGGAAGTAAAATTCAGAAAAGATTCTTTTAATGTTAATGAAAACAAATGCATGGAATGTAATGCTGAGTTTAAAAGACCAGATAAACTCAACGCCAAAACCCAGAGGTTTGCTATTAAAGTATTAAAAGACCTGATTTCATTTATTCTGGGTAAATCTTCAACCTCAGAGCTTATGAACCAGAGTTCCCAAAGGCTGTGCATAAGAATTTTAAACTAGTGAGCTGAAAATAGCGATCATTTGGAGAAGTAAAACGTACATAGCTCAGGGTTGAACTATGGATTTCTTGGTGCTCTGAGCTTGGTTATTTGCCTACAAACATTTCATTACCTAACTTGGTAACATCTTCAATGCCCTGATCATGAGTGTAACATCATCATGCATGGATGATGTTTGCAGTTTGGTAATAAAACATCTGCAATCAAAAAACAAACTCAGAGAGCACCAAGAATCCACAGTTCAAGATTCTTGTTAGGCCTGTATAAAGTTTTATATCAAAATATATTTTATTCCTTATACTGTCTCCAACTTCCCTTAACCATTAATATTGTGTAGTGGATCCGACGCAAGGAAGAGACGCCAGCCGGAGTATGTGTTCAGCTCTTTATTGGAAGGGGGGGTAGCATACTGAGGAATGAGGGTTAACTGGCCTCCTTAAATACCCAGCCAGGTAAGCGGACAGCCAATGGGGTTGGCCCTAGGTTTCCCGCCAAAACTAGGTTTCCCGCCAAAACCGTTCAGGCCAACGCCCCCTGGTGGCTGTTGCTATGCAGGTGCCTGCATACATAACAATTAACAAAATCCACAATGGGCTGAAGACTAAAAACAATGTGGTAAGCAAAAGTAAAAACACTGTTGTGGAAGATTCCTGAACTGCGTCTCAGCTAGATAACCGACAGCCGAACCAAAACTAAGTTCATCCAGTAAAAAAGAGCAAATGGAAGAAAATCTTTCACTCAAACTTCCTTAAACCCCCAAATAAGTTACCCAGATTTAACCCACACATATCAAGGAAGAATGTCTATGAACATAAAGAGAGTTAAATAAAATCTTCCCCCTTTGGAACTGCACAGTCGCCATAATAAACATCACAGACAACACGTACCCACTCAAACTCCACAATCCACGAAGGAAAACTTTTCTATAAGAATGTCTGATTTCTGTACCCCATTTGTGGCTACCTTTCAGGGACGGATTCTGCTCTGGAAATTAACCAACCCGTTTCCATGCAGCATGTTGGCATCCTTGCAACATCCTGGCTTGGATCGGCACCCCCCCAATTCCTTGAACAGGCCCAAGCCTCGAGTGGACACAATGAAATCCATTCAAGTTCAATCCTTGGTTTGCTAACAGCTTAAAGGGGAGAACCTTGACAAACTAAGGCTATAATTTCTAACCTGTATATCCTGATAGGTTCTAGCGTGGTAACTACCCTGAACCTCCTCTTCCTGCCCTATCAGCTCAGGACTGCAAAATCTCTTAATCTGGACCTCTTTCTGGTAAAGCACTATGTGTCGGCAAAACTCTTTCCTACTGCTCCTCCAGTGCCTCTAACAACAGAGTTCCAGTCAAACAATGTGGAGGCTCTTTTCTGACTTGCCCTATAAGAGCAGCTAATGTGAAAGAAGTTGAACAAGAAGCAACGGATGGAAACTAATCAAGGAGAGAAGCAACTTAGAACCGAGGAGAAATTTCCTGAGAGTTAGAACAATTAATCAGTGGAATGACCTGCCTCCAGAAGTTGTGGGTGTTCCAACACTGGAAGTTTTTAAGAAGAGATTGGACACCCATTTGCCTGAAATGGTATAGGGTTTCCTGCCTGAGCAGGGGGTTGGACTAGATGACCTCCAAGGTCCCTTCCCATTCTGTTATTCTGTTAAAGCAAAAACTATCTGGATGCAATGATGCTCGCACTGACATAACATACTCAGCTAGGGTCAGATAAAGAGATAGCAGTGGCATGTTAAGCTTAATATTGCTTACTCTTAGGTTTATTCGTAACCTAGCCACAGAACTCAGTTTACTAGGTCAAGATGTAACTCATTAGACTGTGGCAACTCAGAAAAAAAATGGATTAAATTGGTAAACAAGTTAAGCAGATGCATCAACCTATTGTGTATCATATATCGAGGTTGAATCTTGTAGTGTTTTATTAATGGGCCCAGGTTCTTTATAAGATTGATAAAAGAGCACACACAAAGTATTCACGATCTTCCTTTAAATGGCCTTTTGGAAGTTTGTTTTTGTTGTTTTTTTTAAAATTTGGGCCAGATTTTATCAGCACCCAGATGAACTCTGCATTACAGTATCAGCGAGGATCAGAGATACATTTGTTGAACCAACTGAAAAATGAAGCAAATGGTTCAGGAACCATATTTTGCATAAAAGAGATATCTTGTTCAAATGGAATATTGAGCTTTTCTTTAAAAAAAAACAACCCTCACTTTTAGAAGTAAAAATTCAGACAGAAATTTGGATGAGGTTAGTTTGCAATTATCCAGTAATAGAAAGAAGGAGCGTAGACCTTGGGGAAAAAAAATCCTTTTATTTTGGCTTAACTCCTGTTTCTAAAGAAATAATAAAAAAACATAATCAGAAAGCCTTGTACTATGTTTCTTTTTCTCCTGAAATGAAGATATGAAACAATAAATTCTGTCTAGGCAAAAATGTCCGGGCCTCTCAGGAAGGTAAATGCATTAATGTATTTCTTTAACTGGATTTTATTTGGGCTCCAGAATATTTGCTATTTTAAGTCAAGATCATTTTTCACACATCAGATGGATGGCAAAGAAACTGCTTTTTTTTAAAAAAAACAGTCTTTGGTGATTACAGCAAAATAGCAACATTTGGCCCAAAATAGAACACTTTGAGCCATCTTTTTTTCTTTGTTTTTGTTCCTTTTTAACTTTATCAAGTTAAAAATAGCATTCTGTAAAAGTAAGCCAAGTTGCTGTAGCTTTTATATTGATAATGATCGGTGATCTTGCAGGGGAAGGAACACACAGAAGAAAGTACAACATAATTAGACTTGCAAGACAGCTGCCAGCCCCACTAGACAGACCACACCAAGAAATCAATTTCACAGGAAAGCTAACCTGGCAATTCATGCAGCTTGCAAAGCAGTGGTATGACTTGTGCTGTCCTGGATGCACAAATAACAGCCTGTGCTGCTGTATTCTGCACCATTTGAAGCTTCCAAATCCTCTTCAAAATAACAGAGTTGGAAGGGACCTTGGAGATCTTCTAGTCCAACCCCCTGCTCAATCAGGCGGCCTTATGCCAGTGGATGGCAGTAAAGAGATAAAACAAAATTGTTTACTGCCATCTAGTGGTCATCTAAAACTGTGCAGTTCAGATATGGTAGCCCTACTAGGCATGGATTTCTATATCAAAAAAGGAAGCCATCAGGAACCAAGATCTATTATTTATGCACTAAGATAAACAGTTGAATCTCAAGCTAGTCTTAATAGTCTATAAGGGGTAAAAATGTTAAATATAATTACAACCAGTAGGTGGTATGCATTAGCTGTTATTGCCCAACTTAGTGGATTATTGCTTAGCTTGTGGAACAATAAATCACTGTGGTCAGCAAAGGATTGGGCAGGAATGTGTGAGAGAAAAAGAATGATTACTAAATCATAAGTATTCATGATGAATCGTAAGTACCAGAGGCATACATGCTGGGAATAATTAGTAACACACCTCAACATTAGCGAATTTCAATGATGTTTCTAATGCTTCTTCACAAAACAATGTCTATAAAGCAGCTGCATGCATTTTAAATGGGCCTGTGTAATTTTGTTAATTACAGAGATATTGCTGGGAATAAAAAGGAAAAGCTCCCCAAAGTGATAAACGACCACGTTAGGACACACAGAACAATCTTCCATATTTAACTATTGGGCAACTGTTCTCAGTGAGAAGCAGGAGCTTTTTTGCTTAATACATGTGAGAAAAATGCTTTAAAATCACAAATTACATCAGTAAATGAGAAGTCACTTCTGTGGGATTTTGAAAAACCACCCAGCACTCACCTACTGCAATAGGCTGGTATCTGGTTAGTCTTGTTTTTGCATATTGTGGTTTAACAGAATAACAGAATTGGAAGGGACCTTGGAGGTCTTCTAGTCCAACTCGCTGCTGAGGCAGGAAACCCTATACCATTGCAGGCGAATGGTTATCCAGTCTCTTCTTAAAAACTTCCAGTGTTGGAGCATCCACAGCTTCTGGAGACAAGTTGTTCCACTGATTAATTGTTTTAACTGTCAGAAAATTCCTCCTTAGTTCTAGGATGGATCTCTCCCTGATTAGTTTCCATCTGTTGCTTCTTGTCCTGCCAGATGCTTTGGAGAATAGCTTGACTCCCTCTTCTTTGTGGCAACCCCTGAGATATTGGAACACTGCTATCATGTCAACTTTCGTCCTTCTCTTCATTAAACTAGACATACCCAATTCCAGCAACCGTTCTTTATGTTTTAGTCTCCAATCCCCTGATCATCTTTGTTGCTCTTCTCTGCACGCTTTCTAGAGTCTCAACATCTTTTTTACATGGTGGTGATCAAAACTCGATACCTGCTTGTTTATTCAGCAAGCCATGGTTAAGAGACCCATTGGATGTCTCTGAAAACTAAATCGACATCTTTCTAGGTTGCTTTAACTAGATTTTTCATGGAACAGAAACTCATGTGATGGCTAAATAACCCCATTGAACTCTATGATTGTAAGAACAGATTTGTTTTTGAAGATCAGTCTCTCTTTATATACATATACATACACACACAGGAAAATATATATGGCTTATGAAATGTTCCCATCCAAGGCAGACATTTTTCTGAATTGTATCTATAATTTAGAGATTTACAATCTCTATTCTTTCCAGCTGTGCTCCTAGAACTGTAAACTGGCCACTTTCAGCCTATTTTAAACCTTCTGATAGAAATTAATCCCAAACTAATCACTCTTAAGAGTGAGATGGGCATGACCTAAATTTGACCAAAAAAATCCCAAATTAAACAAGATCAAATTACATACTGCATTACTTTTGGGACCCTACTGGTTTAACAAAACTTCAGGGTGTTGTTTTTGCATAGCCATTTAGCTAACGTAGGTTAATGTGAAAGGCAGAAATACAGTAAAATTTGGATTTTGTGTATATTTTCTATTTTATGGGTTCATTCGAGATAAGGGAGTTGTGTTAAAACAGAATATCTGTTAACTCTGGATTCATGCAATCTAGGTAATTTTAGCCCCAGTTACCTCACAGTTATGTAATTTACATAAACTGTGTGGACATTGCCTGAATTGATTCAACCAACAATGGTTAAAGCCACTGTTTAACAATGCAATCTGAGTTCAGATTGCTCTCTGTTGCATCCAATATCTGCTGAGTGGAGGTCTGTAAAATTGAGGTTTTCCTGTAGTAATTTACCAGGCAAAGTGTTTAGGAGCTCCATTAATCAGTCTACTACTTCTTTCTATCCCTTATTTTCTTTTAAGAAATCTGAGTCAGGAGTATCGTGCAAGCAACATAAACTGGATAGATGCTGTCATTCTTATTAGACACTGTAGTTTCTAATCTCCTTTGGGATTTCAGCTATTTTTCAGCTCAAAGTATTTATTTTCATTGTAAACAATAAACTGTGCATGTGGGTGGCTGGATGGAGTCATAAATAAAGAAATTTGGCAGGATGGATTTGGAACCGTTTTAGCATCACTCTACTGCAGAACAGGAAAAAGGCAGCCCAAAATCATCAGGTTAATTCGACCATGCTGGAAGATAAAACATTAAACCTTAAAGGGACTACAATCCATAGCCAAAACAATGCTAGAAACATAGCCCTTTGTGAGATGGCTTAAATCAAAAACAGTTCCTAGCTGATGGGTTTTCTTTTCACTAGGCCACAGAATGATGATGATGATGATGATGATGATGATGATGATGATGATGATGGAAGGAACCTTGGAGGTCATCTAGTCCTAGATAAGAAAGACAAAAAAAGTCTGGATAGTGGACGTGGCAGTGCCCGGAGACAACAGAATAGATGAGAAAGAACTGGAGAAGATAACAAAATACAAAGACCTACAAATAGAAATAGATAGACTGTGGCAAAGGCAGTCAAATAGTAGTACCAATAGTAATAGGTGCCTTGGGTACAATCCCAAAACAACCGGAGCACCACTTGAACACCATTGGCATTGACAAATTCGCCATTGTTGTTGTTGTTGTTAGCTGCGAAGTCGTGTCCGACCCATCGCGACCCTATGGACAATGTTCCTCCAGGCCTTCCTGTTCTCTACCATCTTCTGGAGTCCATTTAAGCTCACGCCTACTGCTTCAGTGACTCCATCCAGCCACCTCATTCTCTGTCGTCCCCTTCTTCTCTTGCCCTCAATCTTTCCCAGCATTAGGCTCTTCTCCAGTGAGTCCTTCCTTCTCATTAGGTGGCCAAAGTATTTGAGTTTTAGCTTCAGGATCTGGCCTTCTAAAGAGCACTCAGGGTTGATCTCCTCTAGGACTGACCGGTTTGATCGCCTTGCAGTCCAAGGGACTCGCAGGAGTCTTCTCCAGCACCATAGCTCAAAGGCCTCAATTCTTTGGCGCTCGGCCTTTCTTATGGTCCAACTTTCACTGCCATACATTGCAACTGGGAAGACCATAGCCTTGACTATACGCACTTTTGTTGACAGGGTGATGTCTCTGCTTTTTAGTGTGCTGTCTAGATTTGTCATGGCTTTCCTCCCGAGGAGCAAGCGTCTTTTAATTTCTTGGCTACAGTCTCCATCTGCAGTGATCTTGGAGCCCAGGAAAATAAAATCTGTCACTACCTCCATTTCTTCCCCATCTATTTGCCAGGAATTGAGAGGGCCGGATGCCATGATCTTCGTTTTCTTAATGTTTAGTTTCAACCCAAGTTTTGCACTCTCCTTCTTCACCCGCAACAAGAGGCTCTTTAGTTCTTCTTCACTTTCTGCCATTAGATTCGCCATTAGTCAATTGCAAAAGACGGCCTTACTAGGAATTGCTTCCATCCTGCGACGATATCTGTAATACCATCAAACATCCATATCTGCCTATCCCAGGTCCTTGGTAAGGACTCAATAGGTAGACAAAAATGCCAAATCCAGTCTGAACATCTGGATGACTGTGCAATTAATAATAATAATAATAATAATAATAATAATAATAATAATAATAATAATAATAATGATGATGATGATGATGATGATGATGATGATGTTGGAAGTGACCTTGGAGGTCATCTAGTCTAACCCTGCTCAGGCAGGAAACCCTATAGCATTTTAGACAAATGGCTGTCCAGTCTGTATGTATGTCCAGTCTGTCCAGAATGTACGGGAAGGCTGGGGTTGAACAACAGGCCAATTTAATTCTGCATTTTAGACACTCAATCTGAGTACAGATAATCTTCAATTTACAATAGTTTATTTAGTGACTGTTCAAAGTTACAACAGCACTAAAAAAGTGATGTATGACCATTTTTTCACACTTATGACCATTGCGCCATCCCCATGGTCACATGATCAAAATTCCAATGCTTGGCAACGGACTTGTATTTACGACGGTTGCAGTATCCCGGGGTCATGTGATCATCACTTTTTGCGACCTTCTGACGAGCAAAGTCAATGGAGAAGCCAGATTCACTTAGCAAACCATGTTGCTAACTTAACAACTGCAGTGATCTGCTTAACAACTGTGGCAAGACAGGCCATAAAATGGGGCAAAATTCATTTGGCAAATGTTTCACTTGGCAACAGAAATTTAGGGCTCAATGGTGAGTGTAAGTCGAGGACTTGAAGCTATTCAGACAAACTGGAAGAGGGGCCACAAAAAGATAAAATGCTGCGCAGGGTCTGGAATCTAAACTCAGTGAAGAGATAAGAAGGGAATATGAGGTTGCTAGGAGTCAAAAACGATTTGATGGCACATAATCAATCAAAGGATGACTCAGTGTGATAGGGTAGGGTTCTGACACTGAGAGGAACTCACAATCTATTGTCTATCATCCCAGAGTGCTCAAATCATCTGCAGACCTGTGAAGACAACTTCTGCTAATCTTCTCTTGCTCTAAGTCAGGGGTAGGCAACCTTGGCTCTTTTATGACTCGTGGACTTCAACTCCCAGAATTCCTGAGCCAGCATGGCTCAGCTTGGAAACTCTCCCTTTCCCCTCAGCATGGCTGGCTCAGGATTTCTCGAAGTTGAAGTCCACGAGTCATAAAGCAGCCTAGGCCTAGGCCAGGGGTAGGCCACCTTGGCTCTTTTATGACTTGTGGACTTCAACTCCCAGAATTTCTGAGCCAGCATGGCTCAGCTTGGAAAACTCTCCCCTCAGCATGGCTGGCTCAGGATTTCTGGGAGTTGAAGTCCACGAGTCATAAAGCAGCCTAGGCCTAGGCCAGGAGTAGGCCACCTTGGCTCTTTTATGACTCGTGGACTTCAACTCCCAGAATTCCTGAGCTAGCATGGCTCAGCATGGAGACCTCTCCCTTACTCCTCAGCATGGCTGGCTCAGGAATTCTGGGAGTTGAAGTCCACGAGTCATAAAAGAGCCAAGGTTGCCTACCCCCGGTCTAGGTCAACATTAGAATTTCCCAATAGCGTTTGAAAAAAAGGGTGGGGGGGGCATGCAGTTGGCCTGGTGTTAACTTTGCCTCTAGTTAACTGGTCATTTTAGCTAGGCTGCCTACCAGCTTTGAAAGCATCTTTTCCTAGTAGATGGGTGAACTGTCTTTCTAAAACAGCTTCATGGGGATTTTTTTCTTTTTTTAAAAAAATCAGGTGAAATTGACAAGACTCCTTGTCGGTGTCTTCTTCTACCACAAATGATAGCTAGAAGGGAAAAAAATGGGGTTTAATTCAGTGTCCCCCTCTTCCCATCAGTCCATTGCTGAGTGCATTGGATAGGAAAGCACTTTCTTTTGTCAGAATAGTCAAATAGTCAAATAGTCCCCAACCTTTTGGACACCAGGGACTGGTTCCATGGAGAAAGGTTTTTCCACAGACTGGAGAGTGTGTAGTTTTGTGTGCTGCCTGCATCCCACGGATGGGGCTTTGCTAGTTTGTGTGGACTGATTGCTGGCATCTTGCGGCCCGGTACCGGCCCACAGAAAAGGGGTTGGGGACCCCTGTTCTAGTCCAACCCCCTGCTCAAGCAGGAGACCCTATACCATTTCATACAAGTGTCTGTCCAATCTCTTCTTAAAAACCTCCAGTGATAGAATACCCACAACGTCTGAAGGCAATCCGTTCCACTGGTTAATTGTTCTCACTATTAGGAAGTTTCTCCTTAATTCCAGGTTGCATCTCTCCTTGATTAATTTCCATCCATTGTTTCTTGTCCTGCCCTCTGGTGCTTCAGAAAATAAGTTGATCCCCCTCTTCTTTGTGGCAGCCCCTCAAATACTAGAATACTGCTATCATGTCACCGCTGGCCCTTTTTTTCTCTAGACTGGGCATAACCAGTTCCTGTAACTGTTCTGCATATGTTTTAGTCTCCAGGCCTTCAATCATCTTAGTTGCTCTTCTTTGAACTTTTTCCAAAGTCTCAACATCTTTTTTGTTATGTAGTGAACAAAACTGGATGCAGTTTTTGCAGGTGTAGTCTTACTAAAGTTTTATAAAGCAGTACTAATACTTCATGTGATTTTGATTCTATGCCTCTGTTTATACAACAAAGGATTATATTAGCTTTTTTGGCTGCTGCCGCACAGTGCTGACTCATGTTTAAGTGATCATCCACTGGGACTCCAAAGTCCCTCTCACAGTGACTGTTTTTGAACCAGGTTTCTCCTGGTACTTGAAACTTTTGTTTTTCCTGCCCATGTGTAAAACCGTGCTTTTAGAAAGATAAAGGTAAAGGTTCCCCCGCACATGCGTGCTAGTCGTTTCCAGTGGCGTAGCGTGGGTTGTCAGCACCCGGGGCAAGGCAAGTAATTTGCGCCCCCTAACCTGTGGATTTTAGCACTTGAGTCTCTTCCACTAGCTCAGGAATTCTGGGAGTTGAAGTCCATGAGTCATAAAAGAGCCAAGGTTGCCTACCCCTGAGTTAGGTTCAAGACAAAAAAGGGTCTCTGGAGAAGAGGGAAAATGCTAGTTTAAAACTGAAACAAGGCAACTTTAAGGTGCCTCAGCTGTGATTTAGGATGAGACAAAGAGAGGACATGGCGTTGAAAATGGTTAATGGGGCATGTTTGTTCCACTCTTAGTGGACGTCAGGTTAAACCCCACGAGAGAATGACCTTACAACAGATGTGAATAGGCTTGGACTACGTTTGTAGATTGAGTGCATACATCACATGGAGCGATGATGGGCTTCATCAAGGTTTATGATCCCACAATTGGCTAGTTTTCTCCATCTTGTCCTAAACCCTGGATACCAACCACGGTTTATGGCTTAGCATGTGGCGTGGGGTTGACCCAACATGTTAGGCGACAAACAATGACTTCCAACTTACAATGCCTCAGCTTCCCAAGGTTATTCCAAAGCCGGAAAAGCCAACCAACCCACCCTGCAGCTTTGCCTGCTTAGGCTGAACCCCAGGAATTCATACTTGCTGCGGCGCCCGACCTATTTTATGCCCAGACGCTGCTTATCCAAGCCAAGCCGCCTCCTTCTCTTTGGCACCTCACCCCAAAGATTCGCCGGCCTGGCTGGAAACTCTCGCTGCTGGCGACGTGTGTCAGGGGGGGCGGTCCCGATCGCCGATGCATGGTTGGATCGGCAACATGCCGACGCAGCTTTTGTTCCAGAGCAGGGACCCCCGGAGAGACGCTGCAGCGATCCTCCCCCCGCGGGAAATCCACCCTCTTTCAAGCCCCGCCGGGCCTACCCCCGCCTTTGGCAACCCCGGGAGCGCCTTGGGAGAGCCTCCACAGCGGAGCCCCGGGCTTGCAGGAGGGCCGCGCTCTGTGCACGCTCAGCAGCCGCCTTCTCCTTTGAGGGGGGGAGGAGGGAGAGAAGGCTTCCGTCCAGCACTGGAGCGAAGGCGGATTCCAGCCTCTGGCCCTCCTGGCGGGAGCCATCCTTACAAACGGCGGGAGTAAATAGGCGCCAACTGCGGCTGCCGGCGGCGGCGGCAGAGAAGGCGGGGAGGGCAGGCGGGAAACAAGCTGGAACTTCAGCCAACCCGAAGGCGAGAGGGATTATGCCCTCTCGGGGGAGCGGAGGCCGCCTGGCAAAAGTTAAAGGAGCTCCAGCCGGGCCTGGCTCCCTGGAGCCTTCTAGGCCGGGCAAAGAAGAGCGCCTCCAACTTGTGGCCTATGGAGTTTCCGGTCGGAGCGGCCCGAAGGAGGAGTCACGCTGTGTGGTTGTGTGTTTGTGTGTGTGTGTGTGTGTGTGGCGTGCCGTGGGGCGTCAGGCCCTTCCCGGCTGGGGCTCCGGTGCCTCCGCCCTGCCGGATCCCGGCGCCGTCGAGCGCCCCCCCCAGATGTTGCGCCCGGTGCGGCCGGCCCCCCTGCACCCCCCACGCTACGCCACTGGTCGTTTCCAACTCTAGGGGCCGGTGCTCATCTCCGTTTCAAAGCCGAAGAGCCAGCGTTTGTCCGAGGACATCTCCGTGGTCATGTGGCCGGCATGACTAGACGCCAAAGGCGCACAGAACGCTGTTACCTTCCCACCGTAGTGGTCCCTATTTTTCTACTTGCATTTTTACGTGCTTTCAAACTGCTAGGTTGGCAGAAGCTGGGACGAGTAACAGGCGCTCACTATGCTAAGCGGCACTCAGGATTCGACCCGTCAAACTGCCGATCTTCTGATCGACAAACTCAGCGTCCTAACCCAGAGCCACCGCGTCCCTTTTATAAAGATACAAAGTGCAAAATACAAAATACAAAGGAAGAGGTAATGTTTGGGAAATGACACGTCTGCAAGAAAACAACCAAGTCCAGAGAGCACCCTTCAAAAGAAGACTGGTGCAAAGATTTATCAAGAGATAAATATAGTAGATCAGACATGTCAAACTCACGACATCATGTTACGTCGCACAACGTATCGGGACAGTTTTGCCATTGCTGGCAATGGGTTGGGTGTGGCTTCTGTGTGATGCATCTGGCCCGTGGGGCAGCAGTTTGACACCCCTGCAGTAGATAGTCCTCAACCTATGACTGTAATTGAGCCTGGGATTATGGTTAAGTCATGCTGGTTGTTAAACGAGTCAGCATGGGACTGCCCCTGACTTTTACAATATTTTTTCATGTGGTCATAAAGTGAATCCATTGTCTCAAATGAGCATTTTTTTTTACCTCAAACCTGAAGTAGATGCCTTTTTCTGCCAAACACCCCCCCAAAAAACAACAAAAAAACAACAACAACACACACATAAATTTTGGACACATGACTGGGAAGAACACCTGACTTTTCTTAAATTACAGTTGAGCAAAGTGAAATGTCAACACTCAACCAGAAAGAGCATTAACTTTTCATACTTATTTTCAGCTTCAAAAGCTAGTTAGCTTCTGTATTAGCCATTCCTTCCAGTGAGAAATTCCTTTGTTCATTTGGTTTTTAATAAAAAACCAGACAAGATCACCAACATTGTCTGGTTTTTTTTAAAAAAAATACCTAATTTGTGCTTAAATACAATTTCAGCACTAACCTGTTCCAAATGAATGATCAAAAATGCTGCTGGTTTCCCCCCCCCCCCCACGCCGCGCTTCTGGCCTTAGAATTAGTTATTTCTGCTTGTCATTACTTCTTGTCAACTAATTAAAAGGCAGCTAATGACCAGAAAAAGTACCAGGAAATGACTAATTAAAGAAAGCAAATGAGAATCTCAATTAAATATTTTAATCAAAGAAGGGGGGGGATAAAGAATAATTCTTAATTACATGGTAGAAAGGCAGAAATAGGAAGACCGCTTCTGAATTAAATGTACATTAACATTACAGAACTGCTAAAGGGACTATGTTCCACACTTTTAATTGTAATTCCACCTCAGAGTGGAGAAACAGTGTCCCTGAAATGAAAAAAATGGTATTAAGCAAGAATCACTCACGGATTAGTTATTTTCCCATGGCAAATTAAAGAGCCTAAAACAGCCAATTTTTGGTGTCAAAGGCTAACTTTTTTGTCAGTGAAGAAGAACACTACCTAATGTGTGTTCTTAAGTTACAGTAAATAACCACATAAATTTTAACATAATGCTATGGGCTTCCTTTAAAAAAAAGAAACAAAGATGGAATATTAAAATAACCAGACTTTCAGTGCAGTAATCTTCAAAGCTCCACTATCCTGTTTTCTGAGTTTATTAAATGTTTCCCTTTGCGGTGAGAATCAACCGAGTTTCGTTTGCTAATGCAAAGGGCTAAAATTATATGGCAGGCAGTTTAAGGCCTGTTTTGATATAAACACAGGAGCTAAAGCAGAAAGCTTGCATTCCAGTCCTAAAAATAAGTCTGACCGCTCACAACAGACAGACGTACCATATTTTCATCTATTCCATCATGTCAGTTCCTGAGTGGGAATTTAGGATTAAAATGCTTCCCCCACCCCACCCCAGGACCTACCCAGAGCATCCAAGGGCTACTGGATTGTTACAAATTGGGGAAATAGTCTGGGAACGAAGCTCCAGGTTTAGATCATGAAAAGATCTGGGCGTGATCAGACAAAAAGTTGATCAAATCCTGTGGCCAAACTGAACAATTGTCCCTGCGGAGTATTTGTTTCCATAAATGGAATGCAATAGATCCTTCCCATCATCCCCTTCTGGTAATTGGGATTAAGTAGTCTGCGTCATGAACAGAGAAGTTTTATTTGGTGAAGAAGCCACTGACTTCTTCCTCTCCTACTTTGGAACAGCCCCTGTGGCAGAACTGAATTTCCCCTCCAAATTTGATTACAGGTAATCCTCCACTTACAACAATTCATTTAGTGACCTTCCAAAATTACAACCGCACTGGAAGAAGTGACTTTTGACCATTTTTCACACTATGCTGATTTCTGCAGCATCCCCACGTTCACGAGATCAAAATTTGGACACTTGGCAACTGACTCATATTTATGACCGTCGCAGTGTCCCGGGGTCACGGGATTACCTTTTAGGACCTTCTTGTAAGCAAAGCCAAATTCACTTAGCAACTGTGTGACTAACTTAAGAATTGCGGTGATTCTCTTAAGAACTGTGGCACAAAAAGGGTTGTCAAATGGGGCAAAACTCACTTAACAAAGGTCTCACTCAAACAACAGAAATTTTGGGCTCAGCTGCGGTTGTCAGTCAAGGACGACCTGTAGATCTTTGTAGCACAATTGCAGCTAGAGAGATTTAGGCTGGGAAAAACTGGTACGCTGCTCCTGGACTTGGAGGATCCATTCACTTTACAAACTAATTACACTGTCATGGGAATAAAATCCCACTGCACTCCACGGAATGTCTGTCTGAAAATCCAGCGTGGCTAGTTTCCTGCCAGGAATCTTGTTAATAGCAAGTTAGCAAACTTTTGATCGGCTAGGCTTGCATAGCGCCCTTAACTTGGTTATAATATTAACCCGTTTTCTGGGTGTGGGTTTAACTACCCACCCCATCTAACCACCGTTAGCGTTCATCAAGCCTGGTCGAAATGCAGCGGCAGGGTTTTATAACAACTGACCCGCTCAAACGTCTCGTGCGAACCCAGCCACCGTGGGGAAAAAGAACCCAAAGCCGTGTTAAGAGGCCCGTGTACAAAGAACGGGAAGCTGGCCAAACGACGAGCCAATTTCGCTTCTTCATTCTCCCTCCACTCACATCGTGGGATAAGGGGGAGGTGGGGTGGGGTGGGGTGGCGGAACCCGCAAAGCCCAAGCATCGTGGCGCGGAACCAGAAAGAAGAAGAAGAAGAAGAAAAAAAAGATGACCCATTCTGACGACCGGTTTCATTCCGGCTTCATCCACGGGCTGGGAAAGAAGCGGGCAGGCAGGAGGGGGGCGAGGGCGGGTCTTGAAACTCCGTTCAAACGCTCCCCTCCCTCCGCCCTCCCGGACGTCCGCAGCCCGAGAGGTTATATAAGCCGTGGGACGGTGCAGCGGGCAAGCCGAGTTGCTTCCCGGGCATCGGAGGGGGCAAAAGAGAAGCAGCAGACCAATGCAAGCAGGGTCTCCGCTGCTGTAGCATCTCCGTGTCCCGGGTCTGCCTGCCTGCCTGCCTGCTCGCCCGCCCGGCGGAGAAGTTGCGACTTCGGCTGACTTTGGCGCTCGAAGTGGCGCCGGGCATGAATGGCGTGCGGGTGGCCATGCTGGGCAGCGAAGGGACGGGCAAATCCGGTAAGGGCGTTAAAAGCAGGGGGCTTTCGGCCTGGCGCTTCTGGCGGGCGGGTTGGCTGGCTGGCTTCCGAAGGGAATCGGTACGCTCGCAGGTAGACGCGCGATCGCGGGTTCACACGCTCTGAGCACAATTCTGAACGTGAGGAACTGGTGAAAAAAATAAATAAATAAATAAATAACGGAGCTGGAAGGGACCTTGGAGGACTTCTGGTCGGACCCCCTGCTCAGGTAGGAAACCCTACACCAGGGGTTAGGCAACCTTGGCTCTTTTATGACTCGGGGGTGGGGGGGGGACTTCAACTCTGGGAGTTGAAGTCCACGAGTCGTAAAAGAGCCAAGGTTGCCTACCCCTGCCTTACACGATTTTAAACAAAATGGTTGTCCAATCTCTTCTTAAAAACCTCCAGGGTTGGAGCATTCACAACTTCTGGTGGCAGGCAGTGCTTTTTTTTTGTAAAAGAAAAAGGTGCCGGAACTCACACTTGTCATACAACCCGCCTTGCCTACCCTACAAGGTTCCATCCAAAAAAGGTGCCGGAACTCCGTTCTGAGCGTTCTATGACAAAAAAAGCCCTGGTGGCAGGTGGTTCCTCTGATTAAATGTTCTAACTATTAGGAAATTTCTCTTCAGTTTTGGGTTGCCTCTCTCCTTGATTAGCTTCCATCCATTGCTTCTCCTCGTGCCTTCAGGTGCTTTGGAGAATAGGCTGCCCCCCCCCGCCCCCCTTCTATGTGGCAAACTCTTTAGTCTGCTTTGAGTTGAGCTCCTCTCCACTCCTGCAAAAATCCTCATGACCACTAGATGGCAGAGGAAGACCCTCACTGAAATTCTCTGGTTGGCTGGACCTGATGTAGCAGCCCAGATAGAGTAGCACTTATTCCTGATGTCTGCATGGAGGCTTTTCTTAGCAACCTTATTTTGGAGTGGATTTTCTCACTCCCCATGCCTATGGTTTCCTAGTGGTCTCCCATCCAAGTACTAACCAGTTGAGCATGTATTTGGAGATCACCCAAATCAACTGCATGCTGACCAATTCCAGTGGCACTTGATGGCAACAAGCCATCCCAAAGTTTGCCAAATGTCTTGCTGCTGTTTGCTATTACACTTCTTTTATATATTTTTTTTTCATTCAGTGGTGTCTAATTCTCAGAGACTGCCTGGACAAGTCCCTGCGGTTTTCTTGGCAAGTTTTTTTCAGAAGTGGTTTGCCATTGCCTCCTTCCTAGGGCTGAGAGAGAGTAACTGGTTCAAGATCACTCAGCTGGTTTCATGCCCAAGGTGGAACTATATACGGTAGAATAGACCTGGAAGGGACCTTGGAGGTCTTCTAGTCCAGCCCCTCACTTAAGCAGAACCTACACCATCTCAGACAGGTGAATGTCCAGTCCTTTCTTTAAAATCTCCAGTGATGGGGCGGCCACGATTTCTGGGGGCAAGGTGTTCCACTGGTTGATTGTCCTCACTGTCAGGAAGTTTCTCCTTAATTCCAGGTTACTTCTCTGTTTGATCAGTTTCCAACCCTTGTTTCTTGTCCTGCCCTCTGGTGCTTTGGTGAATAACGTGACCCCCTCCTCTTGATGGCAGCCCCTCAAATATTGGAATACTTCTATCATGTCTCTCCTATTTCTTCTTTTCTTTATACTAGCCAAACCCAAGTCCCGCAGCCGTTCTTCGTATGTTTTAGTCTCCAGGTCTTTGATCACCTTAGTTTTTCTTCTCTGATTTTTTTCAAAACTCTCAACATCTTTTTTGTGATATGGTGGCCAAAATTGGCTGCAGTATTCCAGGTGTGGTCTTACTAGGGCTTTGTAAAGTGGTACTACTACTTCGTGTGTCTGACCCCTTAACTTTGCCACCTAACTGGCTCTCAGCCACTGATTACCTGTTGCAAATTTATTTTCCAACCTTTGAAATACATTCAGTTGATGCAGAAAAGATATTTTGATAATAAGCTTATATCATTTTTTAAAAAAATATATATGACTTTTTTGAGCTGCAAATTGTTCAGTTTATTAAATTAGAATGGAATCCCACTTTATATATTTTTTTAAAAATCCTCCAAATTGAGGGGTAATTCATGAAAAATGTTCTAGGAATAAGTACCTTAATACATATGATTCTCAACATTTCTGTAGGGCCTCCTCTCCTTTTCACAATTCTTTAATATCTTATTTAGTTAGATGCCACTGCAAAGTTTGACTAGAGATAACTGCATAAAAGTTACCTGTTTGACTTGTTTGTCCTTGAAGAGTTGTGAGCTGTATCACCAATCTCTTTGCTCTTTTCCAGCCTGCTTATCTATT
This sequence comes from Vipera ursinii, assembly GCF_947247035.1. Classification (NCBI taxonomy): domain Eukaryota; kingdom Metazoa; phylum Chordata; class Lepidosauria; order Squamata; family Viperidae; genus Vipera; species Vipera ursinii. Next base: position 79,100,156 of record NC_139515.1, on the reverse strand, counting down.
GCCTTCTGGTTTTTCTACTGTAGTTTCTTCAACCTTAACGAGCAAAATTATATATTTCAGCCTATTATTCACTTGTATGATATTCCAAAGTATATGATGTGCCCAGTTGATGTAATTGATGTAATTTTTGCAAATGGTAAAAATGTATCAAATGATATTGATGTTGACACTCTAGAAAGATGTTGACACTCTAGAAAGAGTGCAGAGAAGAGCAACAAAGATGATCAGGGCACTGGAGGCTAAAACATATAGGGAACGGTTGCTGGAATTGGGTATGTCTAGTTTAATGAAGAGAAGGGTGAGGGGTGACATGATAGCAGTGTTCCAATATCTCAGGGGCTGCCCCAAAGAAGAGGAAGTCAATTTATTCTCCAAAGCACCTGAAGGCAGGACAAGAAGCAACGGATGGAAACTAATCAAGGAGAGAAGCAATCTAGAACTAAGGAGAAATTTCCTGACAGTTAGAACAATTAATCAGTGGAACAACCTGCCTCCAGAAGTTGTGAAGGCTCCAACACTTTTTAAAGAAGAGATTGGACAATCATTTGTCTGAAATGGTGTAGGGTTTCCTGCCTGAGCAGGGGGATGGACTGGATGACCTCCAAGGTCCCTTCCAACTCTATTATTCTATATTCTATATACATTTGGATTTAACAGACATTTGATTTAACAGCTATTCCTTTCTCTGAAATGGTCTCTTAAGTTGAAGTTTTATTGGAAAATAAATGACTTGTAGTAATAGTCTTGGTATTTCGATTCTCCCAGTCCATAATTCCACTAATCTACTGATAGAAGCAATAAAATATAGTTTAGAATCAGTGATTTAAATTTCCATCAACAAATCTGGTGCAAAACTACTTTTTGCCATGGTAAGTATAGGTTGAGAATATCTTATTAAAGATCACATTCTAAGTTATGGTGATAGAAAAAAAAGAGACTGGACAGCCATTTGCCTGAAATGGTATAGGGCAGACGTGTCAAACTCTCGACGTCATGTGACATCACACTACGTATTGGGACAGTTTTGCCATTGCCGGCAATGGGGTGGGTGTGGCTTCCAGATGACGCATCCAGCCTACAGGCCGGGAGTTTGACACCCCTGGTATAGGGTTTCCCGCCTGAGCAGGGGGTTGGACCAGATGACCTCCAAGGTCCCTTCCAACTTTATTATTATTATTATTATTATTATTATTATTATTATTATTATTATTATTATTATTATTATTCTGTCCCAATTGTGTATACTGTTTGGTTTATCACAATGTACGTAGCTATAGATTATGTTGTGATAAGTGAATGAGATTATTATTAGTTATTTAACAAAATGTGGTTAAAATCCAGGATCATTCTTAGGATTTAATTCTAAATGTATAAATCCATTGGGATTCACACTCATGCTAAACCAGAATGATGAGTCTTGGACTTAGCAAAATATATGAACAAGCCAATGTGTTTTGTGCAACCTGGTTTATGTCATAATCCATGTGCAGTGAACCTTGATGGTCTGTTTGATAATGGTTAGAATAAATTATGGCTTAGAGCGAAACATAAACCCTGTAACAGCCTTCCTTCTAATTTTAGGTTTTACCACTAAAGTTCTAATTTTGGATGAAATGCAATTCTAGTCTAGTGTAGTTTGTACAGTATAAGCCCAAGGCATAACTTGAAGATACATGATGCAACAATCTTATCTGAAATCTGATCCAGGTGAAAGATTGCCTAGGTGTTCTTGCATCATGGAAGATAAGCAAGAGAGAGAGAGAGAGAGAGAGAGAGAGAATCTCAAAAAGCAGATGTTCAACTGGGCATTTCCAATAATGGAAAAAAATATATAATTCCAGATAGCTATCTTTTTCTGCTTTTCCATCCTTCTTCCCAGTTGTTTCTATGCAAAATTAAGTTAGCAATGGGACTTCAATAGCCATCTTCACACAACCTGTTTGATCACGCAGGGTCGTTAATACGGCTGTGCAGATGCTTTTTCTTAACCACTATCAGTGGCTGTCCTATAGCATATTGGACTGTGTGAACATGGAGTAATTGCCATTTCTGCTTCTGCCATTTGAAATGCGTTTCCCTTCTAGTTGGTGTGGTAGCAGCATCACATTTGCCCCTCACAATAGGGGTTGAAGAACAGCTTCCAATAGATCAGGGGTCTTCAAACTTGGCAACTTTAAGACTTGTGGACTTCAACTCCCAGAATTCCTCAGCCAACCCTGGCTGGCTGAGGAATTCTGAGAGTTGAAGTCCACAAGTCTTAAAGTTGCCAAGTTTGAAGACCCCTGCAATAGATAGTATGGAAGACTTTTGCCTTCCACAGTACAAGGTAGTCCTCAACTTACAACCACAAATGGGACAGAACGTCTGTTGCTAAGCTATGTAGTTCTTTAAAGATTTGTGCCCAGTCTTGTGACCTTATCTGCCAAAAAACCCCATGCCTTCAAAACTTGAGTTAGCTGTTATCTTTGATTGTTACTTGGCTATATGGACGCTGAGTTTGTCGATCAGAAGGTCGGCAGTTTGGCGGGTCGAATCCCGAGTGCCGTGTAACAGAGTGAGCGCCTGTTACTTGTCCCAGCTTCTGCCAACCTAGCAGTTCGAAAGCACGTAAAAATGCAAGTAGAAAAATAGGGACCACTACAGTGGGAAGGTAACAGCGTTCCGTGCACCTTTGGCGTCTAGTCATGCCGGCCACATGACCACGGAGACGTCCTTGGACAAGCGCTGGCTCTTCGGCTTTGAAATGGAGATGAGCACCGGCCCCTAGAGTCGGAAACGACTAGTACGTATGTGCGGGAGAACCTTTACCTTTACCTTACAATTTTTCTGTGTCCCTTTGCTGCCATCTAGTGATTATGCATATTATTGCAGTCCAGTTTGGGCAGCCTTAATATGCTTGAATCAATCTCGTAAAATAATAGCTGAATACAGTGTCTGAAGCCAGGCGCTGCTCCTGTATGGTAGTCTATTTAATTAATTGATTGATTGATTGATTAGCCCATGGGCCATATCAAGGTGCAGAGTTCCAAACACAGGTTATATTAAAATGCAGTAAAAAAAAATTAAAATGGAATTGGTTAGGGTTATATTTCACTATCACCCCAACAATCTACCCCAATCAGTCTCACTTATGCCTATCTCAGCCGTACCATTTTGCTCAGGTACTGTGCTGTGTCAAATGTAATTTTCAAATTCTGGCCGCACATAAGGTAGGTTATTTTGATATGGGGATACCAATGGCAGTCTATCTATCTATCTATCTATCTATCTATCTATCTATCTATCTATCTATCTATCTATCTATCTATCATCTATCTATTCATTTATTTATTTATTTAATTGATTTTATATACCGCCCTATTCCCGAAGGACTCAGGGCGGTTTACAGGGCGAGTTAAAACAATACAAATAAGTACACTTTAAAATAGAATTAAATAAGACTAGCCCATAATTAATTAAAATTAAAATTAAAATTAAAATTAATTAAAATTAAAATTAAAATAATTAAAATTAAAATTAAAATTAAAATTAAAATTAAAATTAACCCCCTCAGTCCAGGCCAGCAAGATCAAACAACCAAGTTTTAAGGTCCCGGTGAAACGAGCGAAGGTCTGGGGCAGTCCAAAGTTCTACTGGCAGTTCATTCCATAGGGCAGGCGCGCCCACAGAGAATGCCCTTCCCCTGGGAATAACCCGCCAGCATTCCCTAACCGGCGGAACCCTAAGGAGGCCCTCCCTGTGGGAGCGCACAGGATGCTGGGAGGCTGATGCTGGCAGCAGGTGCTCCCTGAGATAATCCGGACCCATGTCATTTAGGGCTTTATAGGTCATCACCAGCACCTTGACTATTTAGAAATATTTAGAAATTCTATTTAGAAATTCGCCCACAAGGTAGGAATTATCACAGTCACATAAATACACCTTAACATTTGAGACTCTCTTCATTTCTCCATCTCTGGCGCCAGCAGTTGATTTCTGGTTTACATCTTGGGACCTAAATATTGCATTATTGGCCAATTAAATTGGGAAACTAGAACAAATATACAATTTTCAGAGCTGACGCAAAGTAGCGGTAGAAAGTACTGTGTACGTTGTCTGCTATATATAGGCTTGTAGCTTGACTCACAGTCCAGTTATTAGCTGGATATGCCTGAATGCAAAAAAAAAAAAGAAAAAGAGAAAAAAGAAATTGCTAAAATCCAGAGATATTTTCTTTGGAAAATCATGAATCCAAAGCATCACTCACATGACTCCTTCACTTTGTCTTTTGCAGCTCTTACGGTGCGCTTTCTAACAAAGCGTTTCATTGGGGAATATGCCTCTGATTCTGGTAAGTTTCCACTAACTTTGAATCTTCCTTGCATTTTATTTATACTCAAATGATTCAGATGTTAGTGGTGGTAAAGGAAGGGATTTTATAAAATGAGGAAGCAGGAGATATAGTAAATGTTCTGAGCTCTGTGCTTTAAGGAAAAATACAAATTCTACGGCTTTCTTTTAAACCTGAAAACTAACATCATTTCCTGGCTAAGTATAAGATTGAGACAGGGAAGAGGTAGCAATGGATTGATTCATCTTTGTTGTATTGTTTTGGGGAGGTATAAAAGATGGTTTTTCTAGCCAGCCCTGTTTATTTCTCTTTTTCCCCCCTCACAGAATGCATTTATACAAAACATTTGTGTCTGGATGGAAAGCAAATTAACCTGGAAATATATGATCCTTGTTCCCAAGTAAGTTGGAAAACTGTACAGTGAACACACACATAGTAAATACACCTTCCTCCTTCTCTTTTCCCTACGAACCCGGTGGGTGTGGTGGGCTGGGCTGAGAAAAAGTGACTGGCCCAAAGACATCCAGCCAGCTTTCGTGCCTAAGGCAGGATTAGAACTGACAGCCTCATTGTGATTGGCTCAAAGTCACTCAGCTGACTTTCATGCCTAAGGCTGGACTAGAACTCACATTCTCCTGGCGATTGCTGCAAAGTCATCCAGATGGCCTTCATGCCCTAAGGTGGGACTAGAACTCACTGTCTCCTGGGTGAATGGCGCAAAGTTTTCCAACTGGCTTTTGTGCCTAGGAAGGGACTAGAACTCACTGTCTCCTGGTGATTGGCCCAAAGTTTTCCAACTGGCTTTTGTGCCTAGGAAGGGACTAGAGAACTCACTGTCTCCTGGTGATTGGCCCAAAGTTTTCCAACTGGCTTTTGTGCCTAGGAAGGGACTAGAACTCACTGTCTCCTGGTGATTGGCCCATTGTCATCTCGCCGGCTTTCATGCCTAAAGCAGGACTAGAACTGACTGGCAGACAGGTTTCTGAGAAGTTAGACACTTACCAAACAACCAGAGATGATGAATTGTTTTTATTGGGTTATAAAAGAATAAGGCCTGCTCCTGAGATGAGCTATACTTCAAAGTGCCTTTAAGATGTTTTTGACTCTCATATGACCGTATCTGGAATGATAGTTTGATTTAGCAAGGCAGAGAATTCACATAAATTGCATTTTTTAAAAACAACAACAACAAAAACAGATACAGATTGTGTAATTCAGTTCATGCACAGATCGCATTGTGCTTCTACCAAAGTGGATTTTCTTCGCTTTCAGAGAATGCCAGCTGGAGAATTTGATTACAGTTGATTGGGGCTCTTCACTTAGTTGGTTTTCTAAATAATTTTGGTCTACTTACCATCTCTCAGTGTAAATCTATTTTAATCTATTGGTCCTGGTGGGGAATAAAACAAATAGAACCAGGAAACCCAAAAAAAGCCATGCATACTAACTGCTTTATAAAAAGCATGGAATAAAACTTCTCATCTGAAGAAAAAAAAAGTTCCAACATAATTGTATTGGGAATGAGTGCATCTTTGGGAGACCCCAAAGGTTGGGATAGAGACAGATCCTCCAGGAGAAAAATCTTAAGAGTTGACACCAACATGATGGCGGGTAATCAGTTTTGTTTCAATTAGGCTGAAACAGTGTCTTTTCCAGTGGTGGGATTCAGCCAGTTCACACCAGTACCGGTAGCTAATTTTTTGTTGCCCAGGCCCAGAATGGACTTCCAGAAGCGGCATCCAGACAGAGAACTGGTTGTTCACATATTTGAATCCCACCAGTGGTCTTCTCCAGCCGAAAGCACAGTACAAACTGCTTGTCGTTTTGCCTTCCAGCCTCAACCAGGAAAGTTGTTGCTTACAGATGAACTCCAGTGGGCAGATGGATTTGTTGTGGTCTATGACATCAGTGACCGAACTTCATTTGCTTTCGCAAAAGCATTGCTTTACCGGATCCGTGAATGTCATGCCGGAACTTGCAAAAGGCAAGTTAGCTAGTGACTGTGACTAGGAAAATTGAAAATTTGTGTGGAGCGTAAGCGAAATGGGCCTAGATTCAGACTTGATCTCTTTACCTCAGGGGTGGGGAACCATGGCCCTTTTATGACTTGTGGACTTCAACTCCTGCTTCACTTAAGGCAGGGGTAACCCACCCCTGCTTTAAGTGAAGACCCAATAAAAGCCAGGAGTGATGAGTCCAATTGATTGCAGTGGATCTACCTAGTTTGACTCAGCCAATCCTCTTACTCACAGACGTACCAAATAGGAATTGTGCATAGTTTTAAAATCAGTTTATTAGGGTCAGCTTATCTATGGTGCTGGATCAAGCTACTGTACCTCAGAGTGAGTTTTATTGAACTGGGTGACATTTATAACTATCAGCCGGCTGAAATTCAATCTCCGCTTTTTAATTGCAGTGAGGGAAAGAAATGGCTAGTGTGAAGGATGATCCCCATCCAATAAAAGCAACTCTCCAATGACTGGCTATTTTTCACAACCTTTGTCTTCATATGTGTGAATCTGTCACCATCGATAGTCCACGTGAAAAGTTTGTGTTTGTAGAGAAAATGGCCAGCTGTTGCTCCTATTTCACCCTCCTTGCTTAAAAAGCAAACAAAAAACTCTAGGGATCAATTGGGATTCCAATAGAAATTTTAGAATTTTGCTAAAACTGTTCCCCAAATGGTTCTTTTGAAATCACAGCAATTCCACTGTGTTAAAAATATAGGCTGGTCCTATAGAAAAGACACCTTATTCTTGGTTGATTTTTAACTTAGGCATTACATACTGAATATGACATAAATGGAAAACATTTTCTTTAAAAAGAGGGGGATGTATAAATTACATAGATGAGCTCAACTGGTGCATCAGTATACAAACACACACTCCCTTCTATCAAACAATTTCATCTGGGAGGATCCAGCACTTGTGTCTTAGTGGTATCTGCCCTATGGAACAGCCTCCCTTTTGAGATTTGGGAAGCTTCTACTCCATTTGCCCTCTATTCTCTCTCTCTCTCTCTCTCTCCCTCCCTCCCTCCCTCCCTCCCTCTCTCTCTCTCTCTCTCTCTCTCATCTATATCTATCTATCTATCAACTATCAATCATCTATCATCTATATAAATCATCTATCAATCATCTCTCTATATATCATCTATCATCTATCAATCATCTCTATCTGTCTATCTATCATCTCTCTCTCTCTCTCTCTCTCATCTATCTATATCTATCTATCTATCTATCTATCTATCTATCTATCTATCTATCTATCTATCTATCATCTATATCTATCTATCTATCATCTATCTATCTATCTCTTCTCTCATCTCTCTCTCATCTCTATCCATCTGCTGACAGCTAGACCTGGCTGTTTCTTTCTGCTCTGGACTGGGATGTGGGATGAGCCCAGTACGTGTGCAGTTGGTGGGAGTTGCTATGATACCTTGATTAGAGGGTGATGGCCCTTGATTTTGTGAGATTTGAATTTGTATCTTTTTATATATATATTTACTGTTTCGATGCTCAAGGTTGAATTGTACAGACAGTTCTCAAGTTATGGCCATAAAATGGAGCCTGCCCATCACAGTTGTAAAACGGTGCAGTTGTTAAGGGGACCAGTGACTCGCTATAGCTGTGGTTCTGCTGAAAACTGGAAGTAAATAACAGTTTTTGGCAAAACAATCATAAAGTACAATTGCACAACCACGGGACACTGCAAACAGCCATACCTGTGGCTGAGTTGCTGAGCATCTGAAGTGGTGTTATGTGATGATAGGGATTATAAGTACCTGGTAGGGGCCGTTGGAACTTTCAACAGTTGCTAAGCAACTGGCCGTACGTTGAGAAATACCTGTATAAGATAAAGTTTTAATATACATGATTTAACTACATAAAAATATATTGCATCTTGTACAATTTACACATGATCTAACATTTAAAAAAAAATAACAGAAGCAACTGGTGTAAACACGAGCTGAGCAGAAGAAAGTTCCTTGTTTATAATTTTCCTTTTGTCCCACGTTGTTTTTCCAGAGCCTCAGAGTGCACCGTGGTTCTGGTTGGGAACAAACAGGATTTGTGCCACATACGAGAAGTTGGTTGGGATGAAGGACAGAAGTTGGCCTTGGATTACAGATGCCAGTTTTGTGAACTGTCAGCTGCGGAACAATGCCAGGAAGTGGGAATGATGTTCATCCAAGCTTTGAGAACCCTCCCGACTCATCCCAAGGGGAAGGAGAAGAGACGCCCCAGCGGCTCAAAATCCATGGCCAAACTGATTAATAACATGTTTGGAAAGAGGAGAAAGTCTGTTTAGTGAGAGGTCCACCAGAAAGGGGCAGGGAGCCATGACACGGTCTCTCTCACACATATGCACACACATGCACAAAGGATCTAGTCCATGTGAAGACCTTAGCATGTCACACATGGAAGCCATAGAAATGACTGGCATATTCCCACCTGGCATGGCAAAATCATTGCTTAAATCTAGCCTTTCGATAACTCCTTTGGGAATATAGTAGTTTTGCAAGGAGCAGGTTGACTTTAGAGCATACTAAAGCTCTGTCTATGGTTATTAAAGGAGTGAGTTGTAAGTTAATCGCTAATAATCTTAAACGGATCCAGGCAGGCAATATGTATAAGGCCAGGAAAACTATGTAGTACAGCGCCTACATCAGTGTTTCCCATGCTTAGCCATTTTTAAGACAGGTGGACTTCAACTCCCAGAATGCCCCAGCCAGCATTCCAATGCTGCCTGGGGTATTCTGGGACTTGAAGTCCACCTATCTTAAAAACATTGGTCTAAATTATGGTATTGATTTCAACAACAACAACAACACTCTTTGGTCTGGGAGAAAGGAAGGTAGGCCAAAATTTACAACTGGGAAAGGATTACCAAAAACAGCAGAAAGCAGGAAGGAAAGAAAATATTGAACTATTAGCATCTTTTCCAGAAGTGATATTAAATTCCTATCAATTTAAGCAGGTGATTTCCTGGCTACAGTTCTTTTCCTTAGATAGCTTGGCACAGGCTTAGGAAGAGATTAAAACCTGACTGAAGTCGTATCAGCTAATTCGTTTTTCCAGCTTTTGGCTACAATCATGTGACAGCCTCACGTGATCAGCTTTTCCTTCTAATATATTTTAGTGCCTCTTTACCACTTAAGTGTAGTCAGCGGCTTCTTGCTAAGGCCAGCCTTACACTAAATATTGTAAAACCACTGAGAGGCTAATGGCTTTTTAGGTAAACTGGGGGGGACAGAATGTAAGCATATTGCTGAATAAGCTTGTGGAAAATTTGATCTCCACCTCTCGCTGTTTCTCTTGCTTATGGGTAACATGAACAGGAGGATGTGAAAATGCATTTGGAAACGTGAACATTCTTTCGCTCTCCAAAATATGCAAGTCTCAACAGCTGCCCAGCCAGCAGCATCGCTTGATAGTGAGTTGGGCAGCTTATTAATTTAATAAATAAATAATGCAAATAACTCGGCCCTTTGAGATGGCAGCATTCCAATTTATGTCGTTCGAGAAAGTGGGAGGGGGGCAGCTTCAGCACGAACTGGCAAAGTATATTTTTGGTTCATCTTCTCTCTTACACAGGTTTTTTTTTTCCCCTACAGTGAAACCAGTCAAGGGAGGCCTCTTTTAAGAGTTACTGATTTCTTATTATGGGTTTTGGAGTTATTGCTTTCGGTTGAGTAAGCCCAGGCTGATGCAGAGATCAAAGCAATTTAAGGCAGCCGGTTTCCAAGGCAGGAATTAACAAGAGGTTTGACACAGAAATTCAAGCAAATAAAAAAAAAACACAAAAAGTCAACATAGTGTACTTGACTGATCTAAGAGGCATCACTCCCAACACGCCCACCCTTAGCAGGCTACTGTTGCTATGGTCTTCTTCCAAGAATTGAGAACGGTCCAAAGTCACCCAACCGGCTTCTTGTCTAAGCAAAAGTAAAATTCACAGTCCCCCAGTTTCGAGCTTTTGTGACTTTAACCCCTAGAGTCCCAGGGGTAGGCAACCTCGGCTCTTTTATTATTATTATTATTATTTATTTTATTAGATTTTTATACCGCCCTATTCCCAAAGGACTCTGGGCGGTTTACAGGGCAGCATAAAATACAATATAAAGATAATATAAAATTAAAATAAATTTAATTAATTAAGCCCAACAATTAAAACAATATATAAAAAGCTAAAACCCCTTCAGTCCAGGCCTGATGACTTGTGGACTTCAACTCCCAGAATTCCTGAGCCAGCATAGCTAACTCAGGAATTCTGGGAGTTGAAGTCCATAAGTCATAAAAGAGTCGAGGTTGCCTACCCCTGTTTCTCACTGCTTAACAACATACAACCGCTGCTGACAATTTTATGTCTGCTGGTGGGACGAGATGTCAAACCAAAGAAAACATTTTCATCAGCAGCTGATGGCGATTCACAGTTCATGATGTTATTATGCTGCCTTCCCTGCATAAAACAGCAATATGCATTGGGAGCCATTCTATTCACTCAGCATTGACAGACTTATACGTGTCCCAGGAAACAGAATAAAACTATTTCCTTATTTTAAATTTCAAAAAAGAATGTTTCATGTCTTTTAACATGTCACGTCTCTAGATTTGCTGATAGATGTTATGATGAACAGGTCTTTTGCATCAGCTGTGTAGCAGCTGTGATCTTTCCTGAGCTGGTCTAGGAATTTTGCAATTTGGCAATCATTTGGTTCGATCTTCTCTTGATGGCTGTAACATAGACAGTAGAAGTCCACCCTTGGAAAATGTCTAGAAGTTGCAATTGGTATAAAATAGGGCAGATCCATAGATGCCCATAGAAAGGTGACGGTGACCAGAATCAGCAAGTTGCCAACAGTAGTGTTATGACTTAAGCCCTGGCCTTTTTGTATATGCATGCGATATTTCAAGATGTACAAAAAAGGAGCATTGTTTTGACTGCAATACAAAGCCACCATCTTGCTGATTTTGTTGAACTTGCACTTGTTCTGCTAGTTCATGCCCCAATATGTCACCTTCAAAGCCCTACAAGGCTTAGGACCAGGTTATTTTGAGGGACCATCTTTTCCTGATCACATCTATCTGACCCACAAGAGTGGAGACGCAGGGAACGCTATAGGTCCTCTCTCCTATGAAAGTCCATCTAATGGGACCAAGAAGAAGGGCCTTCTCCACAGTGGCTCCCTCCCTGTGAAACATCATCACCACGGAGATAGGATTGGCCCCCACTCTGACACTCTTTCAAAGGGCTTGTCAACAGGCCGGGGGACCCCACAGAGTGGACAGAGCCCATAAAATGGCACATTCAATTGTGGTTGCCAAGGGGTTGTGGGATTAACAGAATAACAGAGATGGAAGGGACCTTGGAGGTCTTCTAGTCCAGGGGTGTTGAACTTGCAACGTCACATGATGTGTTGTGACGTATCGTGACTTTTTTTCCATTGCCAGCAATGAGATGGGCGCAGTTCTGGCATGATGCATCTGGCCTGCGGGCTGCCAATTTGACACCCTTATTCTAGTCCAGGGGTAGGCAACCTTGGCTCTTTTATGACTTGTGGACTTCAACTCCCAGAATCCCTGAGCCAGCTATGCTCAGCTATGTTCTAGTCCAACTCCCTGCTCAAGCAGGAAACCCTACAACATTTCTGGTTGTCCAACCAGACCGTTGTCACTGTTCAGACCTGATAAAAACAACCCATGGCTTATAGTCCTGGATGACCCCAGTGTAAAGGTATATCCAGAAGTGAAAATATACCCAGAAGTATGTCCAGAACCTAACAATGATGGTGTTACCTAGTTCGGTGGGGAAACATTGGCAAGAAGTTTGCTTTTTATTGTTTTTACGTTGGGTTTTTATCCTTGTAAGCCACCCAGAGTCACTGAGAGTTGGGCGGCTGTATAAATTTACTTAAACAAACAAACAAGGGACTGCTTTTCCCATTGCTGTTAAGATCAGAAGATATTCTTCGTACTTTCTATTTAGTCAATAGAAATGAATTTTAAGAAGAGGAGAAAGGAAAGCAGAGTAGCTGCTTCCCAATTATATCAACATATCAACAAGAGGAGTGAGGCTATTTCTGCTTTTTTTTTTCTTCAGCAGATGGATATCCAGCTTGATGGTGGACAGTTTATGCATAAGGTCAAGAACTAGAGGACATGACAGGTGCTGATTGCCTGCAAAGCTGCAAGCAGCCAACGATTGATGTGCCCAGGGAAGTAGCCAAAAAGCAGGCATTATCAGATTATAACTTCATAACTCAACAAAGACCATTCTAAAACTGTCAGAGTAATCATCCCAAACCAGCAAGCAAACAAATAAAAAGTTTCTGAGCTTTACAACACCCTTTCCCAAACATTCTGCCTCTCTTCTATTAGTACTGATATTTCCTTTGCAGTCCTAGGAAGAGAATATCTGTAGCTCACAGCTGAGTTGTAGAGTCCCTGATGCTCTTTCAGCTTGGTTGTTTACATGAAGATGTTTTGTTATTTGACTATATAACACTGAAAGACCACAATATAAAAAAAAGATGTTGAAACTCTGGAAAGAGTGCATAGAAGAGTGACAAAGAAGTGGGTGGACTAAAATATACGAACAATGGTTCCATGTGTGGAATTGCAGATGTTGTTTAAGACATTGCTAACAAATAATGTCAATGCTGACTTTTACCTTCCTATTTAATCCAAAAAAGAAGAACAAACTATCAGTGTTACAATGTCTATTTTGTGGGGTCCACGGTGCGCTCGGAGCTTGGATGTTTTCTTTACCAATATTTCCTTACCCACTAGGTAGCCTCATCAGTGATCAGTGATGTTACCTAGTTTGGGTAATGAAATGTCTGTAAGAAAACAACAAAGGTTAGGGAGCACCAAGGACCACACACTTCAATCCTGTGCTGCGGTTGCATGACTTAAAAAGGTAAAAGGTAAAGGTTCCCCCGCACATGCATGCTAGTCATTTCCAACTGTAGGGGCCAGTGCTCATCTCTGTTTCAAAGCCGAAGAGCCAGCGTTTGTCCGAGGATGTCTCCATGGTCATGTGGCCGGCATGACTAGACGCCAAAGGCGCACGGAACGCTGTTACCTTCCCACCGTAGTGGTCCCTATTTTTCGACTTGCATTTTTACGTGCTTTCGAACTGCTAGGTTGGCAGAAGCTGGGACGAGTAACAGGCGCTCAACTCTGTTACGCGGCACTCGGGATTCAACCCGCCAAACTGCCGACCTTCTGATCGACAAGCTCAGCGTCCTAACCCACTGAGCCACGATGTCCCTTTGCATGACTTGGGTATGTCTAATTTAATGAAAAGAAGGATTAGGGGTGACATGATAGCAATGTTCCAATATTTGAGGGGCTACCACAAAGAAGAGGGGGTCGAGCTATTCTTCAAAACACTTGAAGGTAGAATGAGAAACAATGGATGGAAACTAATCAAGGAGAGAACCAATTTCCTGACAGAAAAAATAATCATTGGAACACCTTGCCTCCAGAAGTTGTGGATGCTCAAACACTGGAGATTTTTAAGATGAGATTGGAGAGTGATTTGTTCAGAATGATATAAGTGTCCTGCATGAGCAGGGGGTTGGACTAGAAGACCTCCAAGGGCTTGTCCAACTCTATTACCCTTCTAAGCAAATTCACTGTAGCCTCTATATTGGTCTAGTTCAGTGTTTTTCAGTTTTAAGATGTGTGGACTCAGTTCCCCAATTTCTGCAGCCACCCATGAAGTCCACAAATCTTAAAGCTGCAAGAGTTGAGAAAAACTGATTTATAGCAGTTTTACAGCCCTCTTTAAGAGGTTTACAGAAGGGGTCACCAAGCTTTCTGGATTGGCAGCCCAGTGGGAAAGGTAGGGACAGGTACCTTTATGTGCGCATGCGTACACACGCAAATGTGGCTGCGTGCGTGTGCGCACAAATGGGGCTGTGAGCATGCGCGCTCTTCAAATGGGGCTGCTAGTGCTGGCACACAGCTTGTGGCTCGGCTAGTGCCGGCACGCAGCTCATGGCTTGGCTAGTGCCGGCTAGCAGCTCAGCTAGCTCCAGCAAGAGGCTCGCAGCTTGGGTAGCATGGCACAAGGGCAGGGGGTAAGTGCACACACATGAATGCGTACACTGGCCAGCCACTCATGTGACCCAGTGGCCAATAAGCCATGGCCTGGTAGCGGGCTGCAGCCCATAGGTTGGGGACCTCTGGTTTACAGAGTCAGCCTATTGCCCTCAACAATCTGGGTCCTCATTTTAGTGACCTTGGAAGGATGGAAGGCTGAGTCAATCTTGAGCCAGTGAGATTCGAACTGCTAAACTGCTGGCGGTCAGCAGTCAGCAGAATTAGCCTGTAATACTTCATTCTAACCACTGCGCCACCACAGCTCATCATTTAGAATCAGTGATCCTGATGGTATTGCTGAACAAATTCTTAGTATCTTTCACCCTTGGCAAATTTGATTTGGACTTCTGGGAACTGCAGTTTAGCCAACCAAAAGTCCACAGGCAACAAGTAATGTAAAGCAACAATGGAAAGTATTGTAGCCGCTAAGATAAAGACTGCAAGGCAATAAAATATCAGATTAAAAGCCCCCTCAAAGAGGTTTTTTTTTAAGAACAGAGGACAAAAGAATTCCAAGAAAACTAAACTAAACTTATCTCAATAATACATTTTTAACTCTGACCCAAAACCAAACTTGCACAGGAAAACAGAACCACAAGCAGACTGCTTCCCAAGAGAGAAAGCATGTTCACAAATAATTTAACTCCTCTTCATACATCCATTTACTTCTGGAAATCCTTCTTCCCACCATCTATTTCGAACCATCCATTCTTGCTGGGCTCTGAAGCCAGAAGCTTTTTCAGAGATGAACAGTCTAAGCAAGAGGAGCATTAAACATCTCATTTCTCCCTTCTCTTCTTTAAAATGCAGTCCATGCCTGCCATTCTTTTCATCTCCTTAAATCAGGGTTGGGAAGACACATTTGCCAAGATAATACGTTGCTCTGCCCTTTCGCTCTATCCGAAGAGGAGCCGTGCTGAGTTTCAGTAGCTCGGTGGGGAAGTAATAAGATAGAGTAAGATCTTAGCATGCACACATAAATTTGCCAGACATCTAAACAGATTGGTAAGTCAAGTGTTCTCAGGTCAGCTGTTACCAGAATGGAGTGCTTATTTGTCTCAAATTAGAAATAAGATGCTTGGTGACAGATAATAGAGGTGAGAAACATATGAAATCAGGCAGAGGAGATTTTTTTACCCCTTTCTTCTCTTTATCAAACTCACTTGATTTAATACAAGGCATGCCCGGTTAATGATGGTTTTGAGTGATACCTGTATGTTTTATGGGGTTATAAATTGGTCGGAGTAAAATCTTATACATCCTGTATCACTGGATATTGTTTCAGCCTATTACAGGTAATACCTATCCCGAATTGACTGGATTGCATTAATCTGAACCTAGTTTAATGATGCCTTAACATTTTTATGGGAGACTTTAATGTTTGCAATATCCACGTTCCTTATTTGAACGTGTGACTTATAGGTTCCCGTCTCCCTTAAATTATGAAATCCTTCAGCCTAATAAAGGAAAATGGTTATGCTCGGCAGGGAAAAAAAAAAGAAAGAAAAAGGAGAAAAAGACGGCAAAGTCATTTAATAAGCCATATAGATGAGTCTTGTAGGACTTTGCATAATAATTGTCATTTGGCCATTAGGAATTCTAGAGGCAGATTATCAGTCATAACCTGTAATTCAGAAGGAAAGGGAAAGGGGAAAGGGGAAAGGTAAAAAAAAAGGAAGGGAAGGGAAGGGATGCAAAGGATCCCTGACTATTATTTCTTATTTATACATTACATAAGGAAAAAAAATATCTCTCAGGTTAAAATATAGTCTCCAAAGACACTCGAGTGCCCCAGTTCCAACTGCCAAAAAGGTAAGCTGAGGCTGAAAAATGACCTCCTCTTTTATTCAATTTTTGTATAAATAGAATAGACCAGCTTAACACTTAAACTGGCAGAGAGACATATTGCTCAACTTTAGGTGCAGACGATGCAACAATTCTCATCTTTTCTTCTCTTATATAATAATAAATAATAAGAAAGCTTTATTGTCAAAGTACAACATGTGTACGTTGAGATTAGCTGAGCCTCCCCCCGTGCTCTCTCCCCCCAACACACAGTGACAACAAACCCTCCATCCTACCACACTATGTGAACCAACTACCCCACACACCGGCCTCCCAAGTCAATTCTGCGTAAGATTATGTCCCATTCAAAAGCCTAACAGCCCACGGATAAAAGCTATTTTTCAGCCTGTTGGTACGGCTGGCTATACTCCTATATCTCCTACCGGATGGTAGGAGAGTAAAGAGATACCGTCCAGGGTGTGCGTCATCCCTGAGAATCTTCCTCACTCTTCCAAGGCAACGAGCCCTGGCGATGTCATCCAGTGGTGTCAGGGAACAGCCCACAATGTCTTGTGCTGTGCTCACTATCCACCTCTTTGTGCCATCGGCATTGTCCCGCTATTTCTGGTTCAGCTGGTTAAGACAAAAGCTCACCCATGTGAGTGTCCCCACATCCCAACCCTTCTTTTGGGGCACTCACGGGAACCTATAGCCAAAGTCACCTCAGTTGAGCAAGCTCTTCACCCCTAATTTAGAGGGCATCTCCAAACAGCCACAGGGGTCACCCAAGAGGCACAAATGAACAGGTGTGTGTTTCTAAGAAACTGTGGAGCCGGGGGTAGATACCTACTCACCCAGATATGATTATGGATACCGGTCTTTCTTTACAGTCCTGACTACAGATCTGATTAGCTTGCAAAGATCACGCCAAGACACTCATCTGGACGTTAAATTAGCATTGTGGCCATCCTCCCTTTCATTTTGCTGGTGCTTTTGGCAAAAAAAACCAAACAAACCAGACTTAAAAAATGATGCAGTGAAACTTTTGAACGTGTTGTCAAAAGTTTTCCTATCATTTTTTTTTAAAACGCAAAGAGATCAATTTCCAAATTACACATACCCTGGGAAAAACAGGCTGTACAGTGATCTGACAGAGGATACATTATTCTCATGAATTACTGGTGCCCTTTATAACTCACTTAAAGGTGGAGTAATGCACAGAGCCACAAGTGACTTACTTAAAGGTCTGAGGCTGATAAAAATGAAGATGAATATGTTCCTAGGCTGGCAGAAGAACCCACTCAGAATAAGCAAATGCAACATGGGAGAGAGAATTTAAATGAACCCCTTCCTTACTTTATAATTTGTTGACAGATACAGCAGTCTCCTTTGATATTCTACCATGTGTACATCTGAAGTGATATGTTAAGTTGAGGGGGTAATGGTAAAATTAAAATGAAGCTACTGCAACTATCTTTGCATTAATAATGAATGGAATGCATTATATTTGATCTAGCTGCATTGCTCTCTTTTGAACCTTAGTTCATTGTGGTCATACTTGAAATGTCCATCTCTCCATAGCCTTAGTGCAAGATCATATCTAGTGGTATGCACATAACAGAATAATAGAGTTGAAAGGGACCCTAGAGGTCTTCTAGTCCAATCCTCTGCTCAGGCAGGAAAACATATACTATTTCAAACCAATAGTTGTCCAATCTCTTCTTTAAAATTTCCATTGTTGGTGCACCCACAATTTCTGAAGGTAAGCTGTTCCACTGGTTAATTGTTTTCACTGTCAGGAAATTTCTTCTTAGTTCTAATTGGATCGCTCCTTGATTAGTTTCCATCCATTGTTTCTTGTCTTGCCTTCAGGTGCTTTAGAGCAGACATGTCAAACACAAGGCCCGGGGGCCGGATCTGGCCCATGAAGTGGTTTCATGCAGCCCGCGAAGCCATCCTGGAAACAGTGAGAGAACGGCCCCCACTGCCTTGGCCCTGGCCCAGAGACCCTCCTCCTGCCAGAGACCCTCAGATCTGTCCCACTCCTGCCCAGGCCCCCATAGGCACCCTTGATGCGAACGATGTAGAGCTGGCCACGCCCACCCAGTAGGCCATATGCACTCTAGCCACGCCCACCCAGTAGGCCACGCCCATCCTGGCCACACCCACCCGGCCCCCTGAGGGCAACCACAATGCTGATGCGGCCCTCAATGAAATTGAGTTTGACACCCCTGCTTTAGAGAATAGGTTGACCCCCCCTCTTCTTCGTGGCAGCCCCTCAGATATTGGAAGACAGGTATCATGTTACCCCTAGTCCATCTTTTCATTAAACTAGATGTACCCAATTGGTTTGCGTCTGTGAATACATGTGTGCATACATGTATGCAATTCTTAATTTTTAGGGCTGCTTTCCAACTAGGAGAGAGGGATGTTAAAGTGCTTTATATCACATCAAGAAATAGGTCTACAGATAGTCCTTGACTTACAACAGTTCATTTCGTGACTGTTGAAAGTTGCAACGGCACTGAAAAAAGTGACTTATGACCATTTTACACACAACTGTTGCAGCATCCCCATGGTCGCGTGATCAAAATTCAGATGCTTGGTAACTGGCATGTACTTGCAATGGTCACAGTGTCCCAGAGTCATGTGTCCACCTTCTGTGACCTTCTGATGAACAAAGT
This sequence comes from Vipera ursinii, assembly GCF_947247035.1. NCBI lineage: Eukaryota > Metazoa > Chordata > Lepidosauria > Squamata > Viperidae > Vipera > Vipera ursinii. The sequence continues at coordinate 79,081,243 of NC_139515.1, read as the reverse complement.
CAATCAAGAAACCAAATTCACTTAACAATCATGCCACCAACTTAGCAAGTGCAGTGATTAACTTAAGTACAGTGGCAAGAAAGGTTGTAAAATAGGGCAAAAATTCACTTAACAGCTGTCTCACTTAGCAACAGAAATTTTGGGCTGAATTTTGCTCATTATTATCTACCAGGACTGATCAGTGTATTAAATTTGATTCTGAGAAGATGTCTCTCAGCAGCTGAGAGCATAAACATAGTGTCTGACACTAACTAGCTGTATCTTTAACAAATCAGGGCTGTTTCCGATGGAGGCAGAGGAGGAAAGATCCTGGGGCTTATGGAGCGAAGGAACTGGATGAGGCTCTCAGCAGGCCCAGAGGAAGGGAGGCGAGACCCCTTTGAGGAAAAGGTGGAAGAGTCAGGATCAGAAAAAGAAAAGGAGGCGAGGTTGTCGTGCAGGAATACAAGCTAATCTGAGGGCTAATCCACATGGAGCTCCATTTCCATCTGTCCTGTTTGCCATCGTTCGCTCCCTAGAGACTAAAATGGACGTTCTGAAACTTGAGCTGGCCACAAAGAAGAAGTGTATATCGAAGGTGGTGACCCTTTGAGAGCTGTATGCAACGAAATTTCATTTTGATGTATGCCGATTGGTGTACATTCAAAGTAACAATAAAGTTGTTATTCTATTCTATTCTATTCTATTCTATTCTATTCTATTCTATTCTATTCTATTCTGTTCTGTTCTGTTCTGTTCTGTTCTGTTCTGAAGATTGTATGGTTTCTATTTGATCCCCCAAAAGATATAGTTGCTTTAAAGAGTTGCAGGCAGGTGCTATGTTTGTGCTCCTGTGTGTTCTGAAGCACTGTCACACTTTGTGTGTGGTAGTTGACTTCTCAGATGCACCCAGACAAAGTCCAGCAGGCAATGCCCTTCTTGTGAACTACATCTGACTTCATTCATGTTTTATTTCAAATATAGGAAGTACTGCTTTCTCTTTAACCATACAAGGCTAATCATGAAAACAGCATTTAGTTTAAACAGATAAGGAAACAGGTCTTCCATTTCCTCTTGCATTTTACTTGAAAGTGAACTTTGACATGAGGTAGAGAGCAATAAATTACTTCATGATATTAATAGCTCCCACCATTCAGCAATTAACTATACCACCCCCTGCAAATTAATGCCTCTTTTGAGGTCAGTGTGCTAATTCTAGGATGTAGCTAAGACTTCGTGTATAACCGTGTTAAATTTACCCCATAGAATTAATCAAGAACATTAATTACTCCTAGCTTGCAATCTATCAGGAGCAAGGCGTTTTAATCTTCTTGGGCTTTCTTCAGATCCTCTTATCTCTCTGGCCTACGCAGAGTAGACATGATCCCTGATAGTCCAATGCTTAATTATCCTTTGGTAATAACTTCACACCGGAACTCTTTTGTTATGAGTTGCCCAATGTTGTTGGCAGCATGCATTCTTAAATCATCATCATCATCATCATCATCATCATCATCATCATCATCATCATCATAGTGTTTTCAGATTTTGTTTTCTTTTAATGCTGAAAACTAAAATTTGGACCTTCTAGAAATATGCACGGCCTGTCAACGCTGCTAACATTGGATGTTCCTGCTCTGACAACTGATGAAAATGCAGACATTTTCTCTTTTCCTTTAACATGTTTTTTGTGGTATTTAGAAATCAGGTGCACAAGGGGGGTTGGAATGAAAGCTCAGCTAGCCATAATAATGATGTGGCTTTGTGTGAACCCAAGGACAAGCTGATAATGTTTTGGTGGGCTGAGGAGCTGGGGAGAAAGCCCGCTTTTAAGCTAATTGGAGAATGTGATTTATGACAGCTTGTTGGGGGTGGGAATTTCACTTTGTTACTTTGTATCTGGGGGAAGGAAATTTAGTTTTGGGGTTCAACTATGTAGTGCCAATACTTTGTTTCCTGAATAAAATGTTCTTTAATGAAGAATTTTGCCTTGAAGTTCTTTTGATGGAAAGAACCATGACATTGCCTATGAGTGATGATCATTCCCTGTCTGGCATGGAGATCTTAATTTTTGATCTCCAGTCCAAAAAAAAAAACCCCTATGGAACTATTGTGGGTACTGAGAGGTGAAATAAATTTACAACTACAAGAAGGGAGAAATGGCTTTTCAAAATGGTCTAATCAATTGGTAGAATTGAAAAAATAGTGGGTAATTCCTCGAAATTTCACAACTTCTGAAGGACAGGATTCTTAGCAGTGACAGAAGCACCATTACTAAGATAACCCATGGGAGGATAATTATCGCACAGTTACTTTTTCAGGGGCAAGAACTTCATGTTCTACCCACCATGGGCAAGTTTTACTTTTTTCAAAGATATATTAAAATAAAATTCTGTTTTATATTGTTGGGTAAAGAATGGCAGAAAAAGGAGAGGATATATGAAAATGCAGGATACGTAGTTTGTGTTGATCCAATAGTTTGTTTGTTTGATTGATTGATTGATAACTTACTGGTATTATTTTCATAAACAACTTAAGGTGGCAAGTATATCTAAAATTCCCCCCTCCTATTTTGTCCACAACAACGACCCTGTGAGGTGAGGTGAGCTGAGAGAGAGGGACTGGCTGAAGCTCACCAGTCAGCTTTAATATACTGTATAAGGCAGGTCTAGAACTCACAGTCTCCTAGTGATTGGCCCAAAGTCACCCAACTGACTTTCATGCCTAAGGCGGGACTAGAACTCTCCCACTTTCTACCCTGGTGCTTTAGCCACTAAACCAGGGGTCAGCAACCTGAAACAGCAAATGAGCCACTCGGAACCGGTTCTGTCACATACACAAAAAAGTGGGAGCCGCAAAAAGTGCACGTGCCTGCATGCATGCACACGCTTACACAGAAGAAAGCAAAACATGCAGCAGCATGACGGGCACCTCTAGCCTTTTGTGAAGCTTCGGGATCAGCTCCTGCCCTGGATCGCTTGCCCTGTGCCGATCCTCGGCAGCCCTGACACCCGCACCGCATCCTGAGCCGCGCGCACCTGTTGCCACCCGGTGCCACCAGCTTACCGGGGGGGGGGGACTCGCAGGCTGAGACGACCGCGGAGGGCCACATGAAGATGAGGAAGGCCCCCCCTTGGAGGCAATGGGCCCTTCCCTGGTCGAAGGAAGCCTTGAGTCTCCCGCAGCATGGCTCCCCCAAGCCAGGAGTCACCTGCGCGGCAGCAGTGGCACGTCTCCCTGGTGACGGGCACTGGGTCGTGGTGCCACCTTCAACCCAGGCACTGCTGGAGCCACCCAAGCGCCCTGCCCCTCCCCCGGGGCCTCCAAACCACCACCGCCCTGTTTGGAGAGCTGCTGCCTTCGTCAAACATGGACAAAGGCGGAAGCTCTGCAAACGGGATGGTGGAGGTTTGGAGAGCTGCGTGCACAGCTCCCCAAACCTCCGCCGCCCGTTTGGAGAGCTGCTGCCTTCGTTCGCATTTCTATTGGCCTCGAAAGGCACCAGCTCTCCAAACCTCCGCCGCCCCATTCTCTCAATGGGACTTTTTTACTCCCACTTTTTTTTCCAGAACGGTGGAGGAGGACTGGGAGCCACAGGAGACAGCTTAAAGAGCTGCATGAGGCTCCGGAGCCGCGGGTTGCTGACCCGTGCACTAAACCAAACTGGCTCTTATGTCCTCATTGGGAGCAGGGGTCTTCAAACGTGGCCCTTTTATGACTTGTGGACTTCAACTCCCAGAATTCCTCAGCCAGCATGCCTGGCTGAGGAATTCTGGGAGCTGAAGTCCACAAGTCATAAAAGGGCCAATTTTGAAGACCCCTGATTTAGAGAGATGGATATGAAATTTGGATTCTACATAGAAGGGGATGCTTATGGTTATAACTGTAATTTTAACAATATGGAAAAATCAATATGGAAATCAGCGTTGTCAGCGCCTACCAGCGTTGTTTTTGAACTTCTTTTATTGCGATCAGAAGTTTTTACTGTTGTTGGCGTTTTCCTTCGTGTTCCTCCATCACCCTGAAGCCTTCTTCACTACTCATATTTCCCTAACTGAATAAGCCCAAAGGGAGAAATCCTCTCCTGACAGCTCTCCTGGGGATTTAATAGGAATCTCAGAGGCCAAGAAGGCTGCGGACTGTTGAAATTATGATTTTGTAATATACAAGACATTCTCACAATTCTTGGCCACCTCTAAACTAAGTAATGATTGCATTTATCACGTTTCATGGAAATTCGAGATTCTCTTCTCTTGAAATAAACATCAAAATAAAATTCACTTTAATCAAAGCATACACGAATTGGTAGAAGAAAAAAATAACAGTGCAATTTTTTTTCTACAAATCAAGATTGTTTTCATGTAGTGTACTACCCATCAATGAAACAAGGTAAAACACTGCACATAATGGAACTATAACATAATCAAGTTTTGTTAGTTTCTTAACCTTTAACATAAATAGCTTAATTTAATATCAATAATAGCATTTATGTACTGCACCTTTAGTGTTGAGACAATCCTAAAAATAATTACAGGATTCTTAATCATTTGAAGTAAGCAGGCATTCTCTCAACACAGAAATAAAGCAGGGCACATGTGGCTTAAAATCTCTTATAAGACAGACAAGATACGATAGTTTTAACTAAGGTTCCCGTTAAATCTGAAACTAGAAAGACAAGGATGAAGTTGATTAAAGGGAGACAATTCCAAAATCCAAACTTGCTTCCAATCTTCTTATAAGATTTGTTTTTTTTTTTGATTGAATGGGTTATAATAATCAACATTTACCATATTAAACATTAAAAAGGATGCATCCGCTGCTGCTACTGCTTCTCATTATTGTTTGATTGGATATTAATATTTTGATTTGAAGGACCCTGAAAAGGATGGACCCTCAGACCACACTTTAAGAAACACTGATTTAAGTTAATGTAATAGTCCATTTGTCATTGATTAGTCTAGTTAGCTAAGCTATAAAGTCCCTTTTAACATATAAAATAGTAGGAAATTGGGTCATTAATAATTATTATTGCAAATGTCACCAATTTCAGATTATGAAACTTAATAGGCTATGGCTATTACAGTATGTGCGTCTTTGGAGGAGGCTATGTACTATTCGGTTCACACAAGTTGCTTGCACACAGCTGCTTCCAGAGAAACATTTTTGACAGTTGCACAACTAACAATACATTTAACAAGATCTCCCCAAAAAACCCTTCCATTTTCCGATGCAATTGCTGTGATGTGAAGACCAAGCAATTTTATTAATTGCTGATAGATCATAGGACTTTGACAAATGGGATAAATCGTTTTTTCTTTGTATATATTCATTCCCTTTGAGTTACAATGAGTGTACTTGCTTCAGTATGTACTTATTTACTTATCTGCAGGATTTATTTATCACCTCAGTTGACTAATGCTCCAGGCCACGGACAAATTAATAAATAACGCTAAATAACCCATGTTGCTTGGAATTAATTAACCATAATTGCAAAGTGGTGATTATTGCTCTGTTGCTCACACTTAGAAGTGGTGAGCTGTTTCCTATTAAAATAATATGCTCAGAAGCACATTTGGTGGAGTTTTCTTTCTGTTTCTGACATGGATAGCCTGATTTACTTTTCAGAAACTCCCAATAGCCTTTAAAAAAATCCTAACAACCATTCTGAGATGGTTGTTAAATAAAAAGATAGCTACTGCTTATACAGGCAACTTTAGGCCTTGGCTGGGGTTCATCCTGGCTCTGTCAAATACTTTTAGGGGCACGGGTCTCTCCCCAATTCACTGTTGAAATGGATAAGTTGGACATGAAAATGTGCCCTTTTATTTTAAGTCCTACTTTCAGTGTGAGAAATTGTCTTTGTTTTCTTACTAATCAAGCCATTTTAAATGGAGATTCTTGGTCATCCAAGTCACGGTTGTCCCAAAAGTGCTTTTTCAAAAAGTAACTGATCTTTCTTGGGGTTTTTTTTGTGTTTTACTTGAAAACGCATTGCTTCTCATCGAAGAAGCATCTTCAGTTCTGACTAAATGGTGGGGAACGAAAGGAATATAAATCCTGAATATAAAACTGAAGAAGCTTCTCGGAAGAGAAGCGAAACGTCTTCAAGAGAAAAAAAACATAGAAAGTCCTGTGGCCTTTTGAAAAAGCACTTTTTCATGGGGAGGAAATTCCCATAAGGGGGGTAGAAATAACCTTGAAATAGGCTTTAAATATCTCATCCTTAAAAATGAGATTTGTTTAATGCAAGTGTACATGTCATTTTAAACTTTTTTAGACCTGTTCAGTCAATGGATGGAATGGCAGAGCGAGAACATTTCAGTTCCCATGTGTCCTGAGAAATGACATGGCTTAATAGACTCAAGGGCAGCATGGTGGCTCAGGGGTTAAGATGTTGAGCTTGTTGGCTGGACAACTGGGAGCCCAGTCTCCAGCAACAGGGTGAGCTTCTGTCCTTGGTCCAGCTCCTGCTAACTTAGCTTACCTTTGGTGGGAAGGTAACAGCACTCCATGACGCATGCTGGCCATGTACATGACCACAGAAATGTCTTCGGACTGTGCTAGCTCAATGGTCTTGAAATGGAGATGAGTACCACCCCCTGTAGTCGGCAACACCTAGCAGAGATTCTTGAGGGACAGTCTGTCTCTGGTGGTTTCTGACCATCCCACCAGATCTGGCAAGACAGACATTCTCCAGGTCAGGGGTCCTCCAACTTGGCCACTTTAAGACTTGTGGACTTCAACTCCCAGAATTGCTGGCTGGGGAATTCTGGGAATTGAAGTCCACAAGTCTTAAAGTGGCCAAGTTGGAGGACCTCTTCTCCAGGTCCTTTCTGTAAAATAATGTCTCTCTTTTATAGGGTCTAAAGAGGCATTCTCTGTCACAACACATATGCTGTGGACCAGAATCACATTTTGGATGGCCAAAATCTGATGGCCTTTTAGGCTTTAAAAAAATCCTGTCTTTTCTTTCAGACCTTTGGGCCAGGATAACAGTAAAGTCCTTGGTGCTCTCTGAAATTGGTTGTTTTCTTGCAGACGTTTCATTACCCAAACTAGGAACCATGATCAGCACTGATGATATTACCTGGTTTGGGTAATGAAACGCCTGCGAGGAAACAACCCAGCTCATAGAGCACCAAGGACCCCTTGATTATGTTAGTATATGATTGCTGTGGCGAGATTATTATATGCACATAGATGGAAAGTTTTGACGCTACCACCTAAGGAGCGGTTGGTGAAAATTGACACATCTTGCTGATATGGATGAACTAACTTCTTTAATTAGAGAAAAGACACTATCTACATTTATTGGTGACTAGAAACCTCTTATGGACTTTTTGTGTAAAATGAAAGAGATGAATGTGTGGCTTTGACGATTAGATAGATTACAATATAGGAAGAAGAATATTACAGTGTAACTTTAGAGACAGAAGTTAGTGTGTGTGTCTGTGTGTGTGTGTATACTGCTCAAAAAAATAAAGGGAACACTTAAACAACACAATGTACTGTATTTAATAGTAGGATGTCTTATCTTGTGTTCCCTTTATTTTATATATATATATATATATATATATATATATATATATATATATATATATATATATATATATATATATATATATATATATATATATATATATATATATGTAGGGACGCGGTGGCTCAGTGGGTTAGGACGCTGAGCTTGTCGATCGGAAGGTCGGCAGTTTGGCGGGTCGAATCCCGAGTGCCGCATAACAGAGTGAGCGCCTGTTACTCGTCCCAGCTTCTGCCAACCTAGCAGTTCGAAAGCACGTAAAAATGCAAGTAGAAAAATAGGGACCACTCCGGTGGGAAGGTAACAGCGTTCCGTGCGCCTTTGGCGTCTAGTCATGCCGGCCACATGACCACGGAGACGTCCTCGGACAAGCGCTGGCTCTTTGGCTTTGAAACGGAGATGAGCACCGGCCCCTAGAGTCGGAAACGACTAGCACACATGTGCGGGGGAACCTTTACCTTACTTTTATATATATATATATATATATATATATATATATATATATATATATATATATATATATATATATATATATATTCTTCTCTGTTTTTTTCTTCTTCCAATTTTTGCTTTCTTTTTTGCTGTCCTTCTTTGTCTCTTCTCTTTCTTATTTTATATTAGTTTGTGTTAGTTTCATCGCCTTCATTAAAAAGTTTAATTAAAAATATATACGGAGCGTTCAGATTTTAAAGACACTTAGCACCTTTCCTCACCAGTAACTCTTGGTTTCTGTCTGGCTTCCTTTTTCCCAGGAGTTATTTGGTCTAAGAAGGGGCAGATAGAGAGAACTAACAAATTCCATAAACTAGTTTTGGTACTGTGCAGAAAAAAAATAAAATATTTTTCCTACCTGTCCTCAGTTGGATGAAAGAACATTTTAAAACTTTATTCCCATTGGTGGTGTGTACCTTTCTTGCATTTTGTTAAGAAAACATTGAATCATGGATTTAGGGAGTGGGAAGCATCATACAGTCCACGGGTATCAAATTCAATTGTTTCACGAGATGTATTGTGACGTATCGCAGCGTTGTTGTTGTTGTTTTGCCTTTGCAGAGCTGGGGTGGGTATGGCCTGTGCATGACGCATCCGGCCTGGGAGGGGGGTCAGTTTGACACCCATGATCTAATCCAACTCTCTGCAAAGAGGTCAGCCTATTCTCCAAAGCATCTGAGAGCAGGAGAAGAATTATAGGTGGAAGATCATTAAAGAGAGAAGCAACCTAGAACTAAGGAGAAGTTTCCTGACAGTCAGAACAATTAATCAGTGGAACAGCTTTGCCTCCAGGAATTGTGGGTGCTCCATCCCTGGAAGAAGAAGACATTGGACAACCATTTATCTGGAATGGTGTAAGGTCTTCTGCTCAAGCAGGAGGCTGGACTAGAAGATCTCCAAGGTCCCTTCCAACCTTCTTATTCTTTGTTCTAATGTGTAAAAAAACCCACACCAAATAAATCATCTATTAGAGGTGGCTGATCAGTCTTTTCTTAAAAATCTCTAGAAGATGGAGAACCCATAGTCTCTATGGGTAGACTGTTCCACTATCATGTTGATACTATTAGGATGTGTTTCCTTATGTTATGTTCCTTATCTAAGTAGCTGCATCTTATACCTGTGAAAAGATGTAAATGAACAGCCTGTCTTGAACTGTATCTTCTCCAATGGCCTGGAAGTTCTCTGACTTGTGAGGTTCCATTAAATTCCAACACTCCAATTCCCCCCTGGCTGCCTTTCCAGATTTGGCAAAGAGAGAGAGAGAGAGAGAGAGAGAGAGAGAGAGAGAGAGAGAGAGAGAGAGAGAGAGAGAGAGAGAGAGAGAGAGAGAGAGAGAGAGAGAGAGAGAGAGAGCGCTGACTGAGGAATTCTGGGAGTTGAAGTCCATGAGTCATAAAAGAGCCAAGGTTGCCTACTCCTGCCACAGTCTAATATATATTCATGACCATGAGTGAAAAAATGTCCTTTTTCCATCTTTAAAATTCGCAGTTACTGCCATTTCCTCCTACAGTCCACATACTTTTGTAAGTACTACCTCTTCTTCATTTGCCAAGTCATTTTTTTAAAAAAAAATATTTATTCTAAAGTCCAGGTATTAAATATTTCTGTATGGTTTTCTTGAAGAAGTGTATTAGAAATAATATTATCCGAAGGCCTTTTGTTCTTTTTATTGCTTAGATCACTCCTGCCCTCTGGTGGGCCAGCAAGCTCTGACAGCTTATTCCTGACCCACACAATTTTATTCATTATCCCACTTTAGGAAAAGAAAAGAAAAAAAGTGAAAAAGAAAGAAATACAGTGATCTTCAGTCTGGAAAGGTACAGATTAGTTCTACCTTGAAACCTACATATTTGGGATTTTATTTTTAAATCAAAATAATTTGAACTAAACTCCCTGTCAGAGATTTGGGCTGGATATGCATTTAGCCTACACGTTTGGTTCAGAATAGAATAGAACTGGAAGGGACCTTGGAGGTCTTCTAGTCCAGCCCCCTGCTCAAGCAGGAGAACCTACACCATTTCAGACAAATGGCTGTCCAGTCTCTTCTTAAAAGTCTCCAGTGATGGAGGCCCACGATTCAATATCAGCTCACCACTGCATGTTTTCCAGAAGTGCTTGTTAATCAGTAGTAGAGTTAGATCACGGGTGTCAAACTCAATTTCATTGAGGGCCGCATCAGCATTGCGGTTGCCCTAAGGGGGCCGGGTGGGTATGGCCAGGGTGGGCGTGGCCTACTGGGTGGGCGTGGCTAGAGTGCGTATGGCCTACTGGGTGGGCATGGCCAGCTCTACATCGTTCACATCAAGGGTGCCTATGGGGGCCTGGGCAGGAGTGGGACAGATCTGAGGGTCTCTGGCAGGAGGAGGGTCTCTGAGCCAGGGCCAAGGCAGTGGGGGCCGTTCCCTCACTGTTTCCAGGATGGCTTCGCGGGCCACATGAAACCACTTCGCGGGCCGGATCTGGCCCCCGGGCCTTGTGTTTGACATGTCTGAGTTAGATTGTTAACTTAATATGTATATGTATTAATACCAAACTAACAATCAAGCAGTAAACAGTACTGCAATCAAGGAACTACCAACTCAGAGAAACAAACAGTAAACAACAGCCTAATCGAGGAACAACAATACTCCCACTCTCACTGACAGGGTAAGCCACTGTATATAATCAGAGAAACCCCTTTGTCTTCTAACACTGAAGGTGCTAGTAGTTGGATAATGAAACGTCTGCAAGAAAACAACCAAGCTCAGAGAGCACTAAGGACTCCACAGTTCAACCCTGAGCTACAAATATTATCTTCTGTTGCAATACATACACCCAGTCATGGCTGTAAATGTTCGTATGTCTCTGTTAGGACAAGTTAAATAAGAATTTGAAAGAAGTAAAAATTGACAACACCCAGGCTATGATATTTGCCTATGCAGCAAATAGTGGCCATTCACGAAACACCCATTGAATTTGACACAGCTGTGTCCTGATGCGTTTATATGGCTATCCTACTAGATCAGGGCTAGGCAGCCTCGGCTCTTTTATGACTCGTGGACTTCAACTCCCAGAATTCCTGAGCCAGCATGGCTCAGCTTGGAAACCTCTCCCTTTCCCCTCAGCATGGCTGGCTCAGGAATTCTGGGAGTTGAAGTCCACGAGTCATAAAAGAGCCGAGGTTGCCTACCCCTGGACTAGATGACTTCTGAAGGACTAAAGTTGGGGTTACTATCATCCTTTGAAAAGCAGCTGCTGTCAGGCAGGCAAGTTCCCTCTGAACAGATTAGGGTTGGGGTGGGGTGAAGGAAAGGACAAGGTACAGAAAGGAATAAATGAATTTTGGGTAAGGTTTGCAGACTTATAGTTAGAAGATGCTTATAGCTGGAAGAGCTGAGAAAGCTAGAGGACAACGTGGAGAAGTTGAAAAAGAAGAAGATAAAAGAAACAGGGACTGAAAAAGGAGGTATAATAATAATAAACCTTTATTGTCAAAGTACAACATGTGTACATTGAGATTAGCTAAGCCTCCCCCTGTGCTTTCTCCCCCCAACACACAGTGACAACAAACCCTCCATCCCACCACACCATGTGAACCAACTACCCCACACACCGGCCTCCCAAGTCAATTCTGCATAAGATTATGTCCCATTTAAAAGCCTAACAGCCCACGGATAAAAGCTATTTTTCAGCCTGTTGGTACGGCTGGCTATATTCCTATATCTCCTACTGGATGGTAGGAGAGTAAAGAGAAACTGTCCAGGGTGTGAGTCATCCCTGAGAATCTTCCTCACTCTTCCAAGGCAACGAGCCCTGGCGATGTCATCCAGTGGTGTCAGGGAACAGCCCACAATGTCTTGTGCTGTACTCACCACCCTCTCTAATACTTTCCTATCCGCGGCTGTCAGACCAGCATACCAAACCACAATACCATACGAGAGGACACTCTCTAGTCCTGCCTGGAGCTCAGCAGGAACTAGAAAAGCAGCATGGACTCCTGCCAGGTTATGCTGCTCACCATAGCTTGTGATCTAAGCAGTTGAATGAAAATCCTCTTGCCTGCTCATGAGGGTGATGAAGATGGTGATGGTGATCCTATGGGCCAGGTCTCTCCACATCTTCTGATCTTGCACTACTTCTTAGAGTTTTGCCGTGCTCTGGCTGATGTCAGCTTGGACGGTGTCCAGCCATCATATTTTTTGGCAGCCTGGTTTCCTTTTCCCGCTAACTCTTCCCAATATAATTGCTTTCTCCAGTGAATTCCCCTGCACGACATGGCCAAAATAAGTGAGATTGCCTGCTCATAGTAACTGCTAATCTGCAGATGTTGCTTCTGCTTCTTTATCCGTAGGCTAGAGGTGTCCAACCTTGGCAACTCTACGACTTGTGGACTTCAACTCCCAGAATTTCCCAAACAGTATTGCTATATAGTCAAATAGCAGGGCTGACGGGGGAATTCTGGGAGTTGAAGTCCACAAGTCATAGAGTTGCCAAGGTTGGACACCCCTCTCGTAAGCCATTTGCTTTTATCTTGGGAGGCCAGTGTGTGGTGTAGTTGGTTCACATGGTGTAGTAAGATGGAGGGTTTGTTGTCACTGTGTGTTGCGGGGGGGTGGGAGCACAAAGGGAGGCTCAGCTAATCTCAATGTACACATAGTTGTACTTTGACAATAAAGGTTCATTTCATTTCATCTTTTTTACTACACACACACACACACACACACACACACACACACCCCTTCCCACTCTGCCTTTGCATTTGCCTTTGTAAACTTAAAAGCCTGGGTAGGGTGAAGCTGCCTGTGGACATCAATACATCCTTGAAAACTTTGGTTTGAAGTGAGCAATATTAAACTGAGTGATATTAAAGGACAGAGTATGAAAGATATATTTACATGGCTATAACACCTTGCGAAGCTTAGAAGGATGGAGTTGACTGATTTTGGGGAAGGTGTGCACCGCAATAAAGTAATCTGCATAGATTTGCAATACTGCATTGTGTCCAGTCCTTGGAAAGCAAAGGACCCCAAATGCCTGCAGGATCAGTCTCAGGACACAGGGTGGTAAGCAGTGGTGGGATTCAAATATGTGAACAACTGGTTCTCTGTGTGGATGCTGCTTCTGGAAGTCCATTCTGGGCCTGGGCAGCAAAAAATTAGCTACCAGTTCTGCCGAAGTGGTGCGAACTGGCTGAATCCCACCACTGGTGGTAAGTCATTAACCAGGCATTTCCTAAACTGGGGTTACACAAGATACTCAGCTAGACTAAAATGAAATGGTAGATGATAGTTCAGCGGGTTATGAGAACTCTAGCCAAGTTGTGTGAAAGCAGGCTATCCTTTTAAGATATTACATCATTGATTTGTTTGGCCCTAACCTTTCATTCAAAGACAGCAGTGGTGCTTTGTTAATATGGGTTGTGGGTTTGGAGTGTTGTGCAAACAGCCAGCAGGTGCCACTACAAGCTTAGGTTACAAGGATCATAAGTAATCATTTTTCCCCCCCTCTTGGCCGACATGCTAAAATGACTTTCTCCAGTGAGCAGGAGACCTCTATATCTGGTATTATGCTAAAAAGCTTGCCCTAACAATATGGTTTAATTGTAAAGTGCTAATTGCAAATTACTTCCTACATATAGTTTCACAGCATTATGGGCTTTTGAATCAAATACATCATAAACCCACTTTTTTCTTGCAGATATGTGGATCAGGAGATCTATTGTAATGCTGAGTGGAAATCATCTTTGGACACAGGAAAGGGAGCTGCAGAGTGGACAACCAGTGTGTACGTGATATCTCAGTCCACACAAAGAAGGAGGGCGTGAAAAGAGTTTTGGAAAGGACTCGTCTTAGTTTTCCCAAGAGTAAAAGGAAAGAAAGGCAGAAATGCTTACATTCTGTTAATGTAACCCAGTGGTGGGATTCATATATCTGAACAACTAGTTCTCTTATTGGATGCAGGCCTGGACCTCCGAGGCCTAGGACGGATGTCTGGAAATGGCATCCATTCACTTCTGGAGGGCCGTTCTAGGCCTGGGAGGCCTCCTCCAGGCTTCTGAGGCCTAGACTGGACTTCCAGAAGCAGTGTGCATTAAGCTGGTTCTCCGAAGTCAGCAAAATTTAGCTACCGGTTCTACCGAACCGGTGCGAACTGGTTGAATCCCACCACTGATGTAACCTTACCATGAAGATAGAGTTGCTACTCCAAATTCACGGAATAGCAGAGTAATAAAGTTGGAAGGGACCTTGGAGGTCTTCCAGTCCAACCCTCTGATTTTTTCCACATCAGGATCTTTTCCCATGAGTGGCCATGTTTTTTCACATCTCACAATGCTATTTTCCAACTTAAAAATGTCCCCCCAAAAAAATCCCTATGCTGCGGAACATAATGGAAACAAAATTATGAACAAAGGTAGCTCATAAAACGTATGTTCAGTAAAACATTTTTTTTTCCAAATGAATATTCCGAAAAGAATGAAGACTCCACTTAAATGAATTTGTCCTGAAAGAAACCCTTCAGAAAAATACGACAAAACACAGATACACAAACACACCTTTAAAAAAACAAAAACAAACCCTGATTGGTTGAAAAATATGCTCACATATTGTAACATATGCTGAAATGGCTTTGGGTTAACATTTCAACTGAGTATAATTCCATCTTCTGTCAATGAGGCACTCCAAAAATAATTCCATCTGCACTGATTTTTGTTTAAAGAGGTCGCATGAAGTGCTCAGCACCAGCAAGGATCTTGAATTTCTCCACTTTGTATTTCTAGGAAGGAGGGAAATGAAAAAAAAAAACAAAACAAGCCAAACTTTCATTGAAAGAGGATGCAAAATTTTAATGGGGCCATTTATCCTCATCACTGCATTAATGCATTAATAAAAAAATATCTTCATACTGGGATGTTTTTTTTTTTCCAGAGGAAGAGGAGTTTATCTCTAAAGGAACATTTAATTACGTGGAACTTTCTCCCCCCTCCCCCATGTCCTCTAGACTTCCTCCTTCAATATTGTTTAACGCTGCATAATTGGTTAGATGTTACATTAAACATTTGGGCACCAGAAAACATGTTTTTACTAGTAGTCCTTTAACTAATGACTGCACTTGAGTCTACAATTACGGTTGTCAATTGTGCCGGTCATTAAGTGGGTCATCATGTGACTGTCCCCGGTTTTACTTTTTTGTTTTTGCAGTGGTTGTAAAGTGAACACAGTAGTCATGATGAGAAAGTTGTGAATGTTAAACAAAAAACATTATTATTATTATTATTATTATTATTATTATTATTATTATTATTATTATTATTATTATTATTATTATTAATTTTATTTGTATACCGCCCTTCTCCCGAAGGACTCAGGGCGGTGAACAGGGCAGTACATATTAAAAGACAAAATACAAAAATTAAAAGAGATTAAACAAAATGCCCACAGCTCTTACAATAAGTTAAAACACATTAAAAATAATAAAACCCGACCCCATCCCATCAGGCCAGGCCAGCTTGTTCGAAGAGATAAGTCTTTAGATCCCGCCAGAAGGAGCGAAGGTCGGGGGCCATACGGAGCTCAACCGGAAGACAGTTCCATAAATCCGGCACGCCCACAGAGAACGCCCTCCCCCTGGGGGCCACCAGTCGGCATTCTTTGACCGGTGGCACCCTGAGGAGGCCCTCTCTGTGGGAGCGTACTGGGCGGAGGGAAGTTGATGGTTGTTGCTGGAAACCAGAAGTAAATTCTTCTTCTTCTTCTTCTTCTTCTTCTTCTTCTTCTTCTTCTTCTTCTTCTTCTTCTTCTTCTTCTTCTTCTTCTTCTTCTTCTTCTCCTTCTCCTTCTCCTTCTCCTTCTTCTTCTCCTTCTCCTCCTCCTCCTCCTCCTCCTCCTCTTCCTCTTCCTCCTCTTCTGCCATTTTTTCCCTAGCACCACCCCTTCAGCCTCATTATTACAATGCACTATTACAGTATTAGCTTTCCTCCATAAGAATTTTGCATTGCTTCCCCAAACTGTAGAATATCCTCTTATGGATTGCACAACCAACCAAATCTACCTATAAAAGGGAGCTCCTTCTCACTTTTGTAACACTGGTGTGGTTGATTTCACATCATTGCTCATCTTAGCATCAAGAAGAGTAGCTTAGTTGCAACCTTGGACACTGTATTTATCAATTGCAGCTTTCTATCGAAGTTCTGCAGACAGAAGCTCCACATTTTTTTCCCAAACATTAAGAGAGTGGCGAGGGAGAAAAGCAAAATCTGTTCTGAGGATACCTTGCAGGAAAGGTTAATGACTTGACTTACTTCCTCACTTTCTGGAGAAGTCCATTTCCTTTACCATTCTATCCCTTGCTCTTTTTCCCCACCGGAAGCCCCAAGTTGATGTTTAACCTCGTAAAAAGAAACAATCTCCTTTCCTTCTCCAAGTATTACTGTTATCAGAGAGCCCCCTGCTATAGAAAATGGAGGCATTCACTATCTGTTTTTGATCACATTGTGAACGGGCTATTCAGTGGAGCCCCAGGGATACACAATGTTATCTATTTGGTCTCTGTGGACTTTGGCTGGCTGTGTTGTTCAGATGCCTTTCTGAAAGTTTAGACAACTATGTCAAATCTCTCTGAGATGCATACTAATTTTACATGCTTGCTTGGCACTGAAAGTGTGTGCCTATAGCACAGAATGGATCATAACAAACTGTGGCAAGTCCTTAAAGAGATGGGCATACCAGACCATCTTATTTGTCTCTTGAGAAACCTATATGCGGGCCAAGAAGCAACAGTGAGAACTGGACACGGAAACACTGATTGGTTCAAAATTGGGAAAGGAGTCTGGCAAGGCTGTATACTGTCACCCTGCCTGTTTAGCTTATATGCAGAGCACATCATGAGAAAGGCAGGGCTAGAGGAATCAAAAGTTGGAATTAAGATTGCCGGGAGAAATATCAACAACCTAAGATATGCAGATGATACCACTCTAATGGCAGAAAGTGAGGAGGAACTAAAGAGTCTCTTGTTGTGAGTGAAGAAGGAGAGTACAAAACTTGGGTTGAAACTAAACATTAAGAAAACCAAGATCATGGCATCCGGCCCTCTCAATTCCTGGCAAATAGATAGGGAAGAAATGGAGGTAGTGACAGATTTTATTTTCCTGGGCTCCAAGATCACTGCAGATGGGGACTGTAGCCAAGAAATTAAAAGACGCTTGCTCCTGGGGAGGAAAGCCATGGCAAATCTAGACAGCACACTAAAACGCAGAGACATCACCCTGTCAACAAAAGTGCGTATAGTCAAGGCTATGGTCTTCCCAGTTGCAATGTATGGCAGTGAAAGCTGGACCATAAGAAAGGCTGAGCGCCAAAGAATTGAAGCCTTTGAACTATGGTGCTGGAGAAGACTGCTGCGAGTCCCTTGGACTGCAAGGCGATCAAACCGGTCAGTCCTAGAGGAGATCAACCCTGACTGCTCTTTAGAAGGCCAGATCCTGAAGCTAAAACTCAAATACTTTGGCCACCTAATGAGAAGGAAGGACTCCCTGGAGAAGAGCCTAATGCTGGGAAAGATTGAGGACAATAGAAGAAGGGGACGACAGAGAATGAGGTAGCTGGATGGAGTCACTGAAGCAGTAGGTGTGAGCTTAAATGGACTCCAGAAGATGGTAGAGGACAGGAAGGCCTGGAGGAATATTGTCCATAGGGTCGCGATGGGTCAGACACGACCTTGCAACTAACAACAACAATAGCACAGAAAGCTGCCTTATAATTGATTAGACTAGTTGTCCACCTAGTTTGATATTATTGCCTGCATAGATTGGCAGCATCTGGACTTCCTTGTGCTATGCTAATGCCTGAAGAAGAATGGGGGACCATCTGATCTAAAACATACTTCTCTCCCAATGAGTTATGGCCCTTTCCTTAGAATAAATCGAGGGAACACCAGGAAACCCACCTTAATTCACATTCTTGTGGTTTGTTACTCACCATGATGAGTAAAGAAGAGAATTAACTGTCTGTTTGAAGGCCAAAGGTCATTTTACCTTGGACCTTTTTTCTATCCTTTCAATATGATAATACAGTATACCTGATAATCAGCTTTTTTTACTAGGATTCCCACCTTTGCAAGTAACAATACACAGACCTCCTGTTCTTGTGGCTATTGTCTTTCAGGACCCAGGCCAGCCTCTGTTCCTGAGTTAAACTTCCTACTTCTGCTCAACAGAATCAAGAACGTCTTTTATCTACACAGCTTCTTCTCCAGGACCTCTACTGTGTTTTGCTTTTTTAATAAAGGCAGCACACAAAAGTATAATTTATTGTGGAAACAGTTAAAATCGAGAGCTGTACATTGCTAGGATTTCTTCCTGGACAGGCTATACCCAGCCTTTTCCACCCCCGAAGCAGGACTATATCAGTCTTACCCCATTGGCATCTCTAAAATAAATAGTAGGGTTTGTAATTCAGCATCTCTAGAATACCGCAGGTTGGCCAAGATCTCTAACCTAGGCTGGCTGAGACTAAACGAAGCTAATCAAGACACCGTTGCACGATCTGAGCTGAGAAAATTTAATTTGCCGAAAACGCCGCCTCTCCTCTCAAAGATTTGATTCCTGAGTTAAAAGCACCTAAAGGATTACCCCTCTGGGATTTTGTCTCTTCATCTCTTTGCTTCAAATTAATATAGCAGATAAATGCTAGCATTTATTTGGGGTCACAGTTTAAAGGGAGGGATTTGTTTTTGATGAAAGCTAAAGCAAAAATGCAATGTGAAGAACACACAGGCATCAGTTAATAGCACAATGACAGCCCAATGCAATGTGGCATCCCAAAACAAGCTCCACCTTTCGGTACTTGTATGGCAACATTGCATGCAGTGAGGGAAAAGGGACAGTAAAGGAGAATAGTTGTAGGTCAGGGTTGAAATGAGGGGTCCTTGGTGCTCTTGGTTGTTTTCTTGCAGATGTTTCATTACCCAAAGTAGCTTAACATCATCAGTGTGATGAACATCATTCAGACGTTGTGGGTGCTCCATCACTGGAGGCTTTTAAGAAGAGACTGGACAGCCACTTGTCCGAAATGGTATAGGGCGGGGGTGTAAAACTCAATTTCACTGAGGGCCGCATCAGCATTGCGGTTGCCCTCAGGGGGCCAGGTGGGTGTGGCCTGGGTGGGCGTGGCTAGAGTGCGTATGGCCTACTGGGTGGGCGTGGCCAGCTCTACATCGTTCCCATCAAGGGGGCCTATGGGGGCCTGGGCAGGAGTGGGACAGATCTGAGGGTCTCTGGCAGAAGGAGGGTCTCTGGGCCAGGGCCAAGGCAGTGGGGGCCGTTCCCTCACTGTTTCCAGGATGGCTTCGTGGGCCACATGAAACCACTTCGCGGGCCGGATCCAGCCCCCGGGCCTTGTGTTTGACATGTCTGGTATAGGGTTTCCTGCTTGTGCAGGAGGTTGGACTAGAACATTGTGGCTGGAGGCTCCATTTTCTCAAGATGAGGCTGCCAGCCAAAGGAGGTTACTCCTGCCTAAACATTTTGTGAAGTTGAGCACAGTGGATTGGGTGTGAAGGTGCAGTACAGATAGTTCTCGACTTACAACAGTTTGTTTAGTGAACATTCAAAGTTTTATTTATTTATTTATTTATTATATTTTTATACCACCCTTCTCCCGAAGGACTCAGGGCGGTGTACAAGGCAATAAATACAGAAACAGGATACAAAAGTTAAAAGTGATTAAATAAATGCCCAAAGCCCCATGCATTTAACCCTTGTAATTATCTTCTCCAAACTCAGTTGAACTGTGATTCAATCCCAGTGATCAAACATCAGGAAAACACCTAAATATGTTTAATCATTGGGATTGAGTCACATTTTCAAGTAGAACTTCCTATGATAATTAAAACCCAGATCATATCACTTGATTGCAAAGTCCCGAATTTATCAGCTCTTCCATGAAGTAATGGTCTGTCAACCAAATGCAAGCTAATACGACTTTTATTATAAGATTAGAATATTATCAGTCTTAACTGTGCTTCCCCTCTCCCTGCCTTTATCCTAAAAAGAACTAGTCTTGCAATACTTTCTCAGATTACATTTTTGTCTTGGACTCAAACTTGTTTTATCTGATCCTTGTCTTGATTGTGGCTTTTCCTCCTGTCCCTCAAGGCTATTCCTTCTGCCCATTATATTGTAGTGCTGGCTTATTAGAACTCAGAGGTGTTTATAAGTTGGGTGGCTATACAGGTAGTCCTCGACTTACGACTGCAATTGAGCCCAAACTTTCTGTTGTTAAGTGAGACATTTGTTAAGTGACTTTTGCCCCATTTTACGACCTTTCTTGCCACAGTTGTTAAGTGAATCACCACAGTTGATCAGTTAGTAACCCGGTTGTTAAGTGAATCTTGCTTTCCCATTGACTTTCCTTGCCAAAAGGTCACAAAAGGTGATTTCATGACCTTGGGGCACAGCAACGGTCATAAGTATGAACCAGTTGCTAAGCATCTGAATTCTGATCGCAGGAGCACAGGGATGCTGCAAAGGTTGCAGCTGTGAAAAAATGGTCTTAAGTCACTTTTTCCCAGTGCCGTTGTAACTTTGAACAGTCACTAAATGAGCTGTTGCAAGTCGAGGATTGCCAGTATAAATGTTTTTTAAAAGATAAATATTAATTTTTGGGCAGGCACATCTCTCAAGCCTGCAGGATAGAGAGAACTGGGTTGCCCTGTTTTAAAAATCAAATTCTGTTTTGGTCTCTAACATTAAATATTGCAGACTCTCAGGCTGGAAATCTTGAGTTGTGGATTTGCTGGAGGTACCTGGGTCAGTCGCCTGGCCCTTCGCTGTACTTATGCGGCTGCTTCTGAGGCATTCTGTTGAACAAGAACATCAACAAATTTAATCATGAAAGCTCTGATCTATATAGACCGTGTTTTGTCTTCAGCATGTTATCATTGCACTCAAGAGAATGATTGTCCTTCCATTATTCTGATGACTTCCCTGAGTCACGAAGGAAGTCACAATTTTTAATGGGGCAAACAGAGTTTTCCTACCTGGTTTTGTAGAAACAGCACTTATTTATTTGCTTATGTTCCAACCGTAACATTTACTTCCTGATTGGCTTCAATGAACTTTTGATGCCCTAGTGCGAATTTCAAATTTTCAATCAAGCTCCAGCTGAAACCCATTTCCAGAAGTTCTAAAGTCCCTGCAATCATTCCACCCAACTTGAACAGATAAGCAAAAGCAACATAAGCGCTTCCTCTTTAATCAGACTCAGACGCCTATGATTCAATTTCATTCTCTATAGGAATTCTTCTACATCCTCCCCATTCACTGCTTTATTGGAAAGCTTGAATTCTGACACTTAAAAACCCGCTCCCTTACAAATATCCCTCAGGTGCATAAAATGATTATCTTCCCTGGAAGAAAGAGCTCCAAATGATCCTGAATTCCGAGATAAACCACATATGATTTGTATGAAGTGAAGCCTTTGCTTTTTATATGCTGCTCTTATGGTGTAAGATTGTTTTTCCCCCTGGACTTTTGGAAACTTGTTCCATGTTGAGATGTCTCCTAAGCAACCATTCCATGTCTAACATGGAATGTTTGCAGAGAATTTCAGGAGCTCTTTATAGGGCATATTTATTTATTTATTTATTTATTTATTTATTTATTTATTTATTTATTTGCCACTCATACACACACATACACACATACATACATACATACATATACATACATATACATACACAAACACTAAAAATGTAAACAAGTTAATACAAACCAAATACTTCGATCCAGTTATAGATGGGAAGGGTGGGATCTATTGTTAATCTATCAACCACCTCCACTGTGATGCTCTATCAAGGTAGTGATTTAACAACTAACCAGCTTATGTAATCTACGATTTAATATGCAATGATGGGAATGACTCAGCAGGATCTGTGTCTCTTTAGGAGCCTTTGTATAACGGGAAGGCTCCGCTGATGTGTTCTCTCTCTTCCGTCTGAATTTTGATCACATGACCATGGGGATACTGCAATGGGTGTAAGTATGGAAAATGGTCATAAAACACTTTTTTCAGTGCTGTTGTAATTTCAGATGGTCACTAAATGAACTGTTGTAAGTCAAGGACTACCTGCACATTGCAACTGTGGTATTACCACAAAAGAATGAACAAAAAGCTAGTGCCTCCACAAAATAATAATTATTACAGTTATAGTAATAACAATAATAGCCACCCCCAAAACTGTTCTAAATTATTTCTTTTTACAGTAAAATAATTTTATAATTAGCAAGGCACACATTGATTTTTCAGTTACTACCCATTTCTTCCATAATTATCTTCACTGTGTTGGCATAGATTAAACAGCCCCTTAAAACTGAGAGGCATCATTAGCTCAGAGCACAGGAAAAAACCTGAATAACTTGGCACTTTTGTTAAGTGAGCTGAAAATGTGTCTTGTAAAGGCTAAAACTGGAAAAAAATGTTGACAATTGATACACATTGGTGATTTCTCTGCCAGTTGCAGTATCACTAGGCTTTTGATTTTCCTAATCCTAAATGTGCTAAAAACCAGTTTGCAAGTTTTCCGTAAACTTTCGTGCTAATATAAACTTTCCCCCCAAAATTCTAGAAAAGATAATTCAGAGACATAGAAGATAAGAACATTAGACTTATTGCTGGAAAGCACTCATGAATTTATTGAACAAGAAATGTGAAGATGTAAAGCCAAAACAAATGTATATAAAACCCAGGAAAAATGTAGAAATATGGGTAGAGATATTTATGGAGATTCCCAACTATCCAGATTGTGGTTGTCCCAAAGGTGCTTTTCCTAAAGGCAACTGGTCCTTCTTGGGTTTTTTTCCTTGAAAACATTTCACTTTTCATGCAAGAAACTTCTTCAGTTCTGACTGAATGAGGAGGAATGGAAAGATTTATATTCCAAGTGGCTTCAACGATTTTCAGAGAGCTAACAACTGACCTTCAGAGTGTTAATGACCAGATGACTACAAAGAATATAAATCTTTCTATTCCCTATCTATCTACTTGCATAGAACATGCTTTTGAACTCTTAGGTGGACAGAAGCAGTGGTGGGATTCAGCCAGTTCACACAACTTCAGCAGAACGGGTTGCTAATTTTTTGTGGCCCAGGCCCAGAATGGACTTCTGGAAGCGGCATCCACACAGAGAACCAGTTGTTCACATATTTGAATCCCACCTCTGGACAGAAGGTGAGGTGAGTGATAGGAGCCCGCCCTTGGGCTTGAACCGCCAGCGCTGAGACCATCTCCAGTGTCATTAAGCTACTGTGCCCCTGGCAGTTGTCCATTGCCCCACAACATATTAGCCAAATATCTGGGGTGGGGGGAGGTCTACACAAAGCTAGATATTTATGGACAGTTCTGCAACCTGAAGGGAATCATTCAGAAGATGAAAGCAAACTCTTTTAAAAGGATGATCATGCAGATTAATCACTGAATACCTGTGGTAGTAGCCCAGCCTGGAAGTCCCCTCATATCAGTATCATAAGGGAGAGGAGTTACAGGCACTTGTGATAGGTCACCAAAAAAGTGTCCATCTCTGGTTCTCAAGCACCATTCATGGTCACTGGAGGTCTTGAGGCTAAGGGTAGCCAGCTTCCTGTTAGGGGATGTTTTAGCTATGGATTTCTTAAATCAAACAGGAAGTCTGACCATCTATGGAGATTCTTAGTCATCCAGGTCATGGTTGTCCCAAAGGTGCTTTTTCAAGAGGCAACTGGACCTTCTTTGGTTTTCCTTGAAGACATTTCTCATCCAAGAAGCTTCACTTGTCTTTGGGACAACACCTTTGGGACAAGATGTTTGATCAAATTGTTCTGTCTATGCACCTTGGATCCTTCACTCCTCCAACTCCATGAGTAGATGATTCCTATCAAAGAGCAGAAGAAAAATCAACATCTAAACAATATCAGGCCCAATGTTGTTATTTTGTTTATAAGTCCAAATGATAAAGCTTCCAAGAATAAACAAAGAACCCTGATTCTAAAAGTATCTTTTCTTGAAAGGTATACAGAAGCGGCTGAGGTGTTTTTGGCGGAATCATCAGGCGAGCTGAAGACAGAGAAGTGGGATCTTATTAGCACATCAGACCTATTGTGTCATTATACTAATTAGTCTTCTTTCTGTTCTTAAAGCCCACAACATTGTCTTTCTCATTCCCTACCCTTCACCTGCTTCAAAGGCCTGTCACAAAATTCACTCTTTTTGAAACTGGGAGTTAAATGCCATATTCTAATCAAAGCAGATTTCAAATGAATCTGATTGCATTAAAACGCTATGAAAATTCTAGGCTGAATGTAGAAAGAGCCTCTTTGTTCCTCTTCCACCTGGGAGGAACAATTCACAGGTGAGAGCACCTGTAAATTCCACATCTGTTTATTCTTCAGGAGATTTCATCCTTTTTTCTTCTTTGCAACAAAATGCAACTTTAGATAGCAGGAAAAGTTTTTTTTTAAAATATATTTTTCAGAAATACATATTTTTTTGTGTTTGACATTTACTGTTCCGAATGCATTTTAAGATGAAATATTCATTTAGACACATTGTGGGATATTTGTTTAACCAAGAGCAATATTGTCAACTTTAGAGAAGAATTTCTACCTATGCTGGCCAAGGAGCAAAACAAAACATTTTCGATGCATGCATAAGTAAAAATAAGTTATGCATCTGCTTTCTATAATGGCAAAAGGCTTTCAGAATATATAAAAAACATATACATGGTGATATTTATTACACATGTTTATTATTCATTTTAACCTGAAATATGCATTTATATGCATTATGGTAAGTTTTGAGCTGAGAATAATAGCGCAAAACTCTAAGAATTAATAGCAAGGTCCCCCCAAAATAAAATATGTCCAAATGCATATATAAATGGAAATAGCTTATAAAAATGCAGCCGTTCAGAATGCACAGATATGCAAAGGCATACATCAGGAAAAATGTACGGAAGAATAAGTCACCAACTAATGCAGAAACAGAAGAAATCAAATGAAAAAAAAAAGAAAAGAAACAGAGAGAAATCAATGATGATATTTTTGATGCACTAGCTCTTTTATATGCAGAGGACATTTTAATAAGTTTTAGGATTTATCTTGTTTTAAATATTCCAGGAAAGTTTCTTTTCCCCTTGAAGGGCGCCGAAAAGTACTTTTCATTAACATCTTCAGCTACTCTACTTAGGACTTCAGTTGCTTCCGGGGAAAAAATGTAGCTCAGATGTGCTGCTTACCTTGTCTTAAAATCTGAAACCTGATGAGACAACGTCTCTGTTCTCTGAATTTATTTCTGTCACATGTTGTCCAATGTTCCATTAGCAAGAAAAGGCTGTGATAGGCCTGGTTGCTTTACCTGCATGCCTGACTCTTCAGGTAAAATGTGAAATTTACCCAGTGGCTCAAACCTAGCAATGCCTGGTCCAAAGGAACAGAATAAGCTGTGCATGTCAAATCATTAGAGAGCATCAGTAATGTAACTTCTTTGCTGGACAAGGACAATAGTTGAAAAATGTTGAAGTTGGTAGAGATGGAAGCCCAGAGATAGCTGAGGAACATCATTTGCCTTCATCAGTTGGGTTTTCTACAGTGTTTCAGAAGAAGCCCTGAGCCAGGACCTCCATGTTTGTTAACATTTAAGGGAAGTGAGGAATGATGTCCTAAATCTCTTTAAAAAACAAGAGTAGGAACAAGGTGGTTGTCACAAAGGAAGAAACATGTGGGTTGTCTAGAGTAGAGGATGAATGCACAAAAGAATGAATGACTATTTTTCCCCAAAAGAGAACACACACACACACACACACACACACACACACACACACACACACTGTTAAGTCGTGGGCTCTGGTGAGCAGGAATGAAGACACAAGGCTGAGTACACAGAAACTAATTCTTTTATTGTTGCTGGAACTGTACTTGAGCTTCAGCCGCACCCAGCCACAATATATAGCCTAGCCCTACGGTAGCAGCCAATAGGATTGAACCTGCGCTTGCCACCTGGGGCTGACCAATTGCAGGACCGGAGTCGGCCTGTCTGGGTTGCTGGAGAGCTGTTAGCTCTCCAGCAACGCACGTGGTGTGGTACCACAAGCCCAATACATAACATACACTACATCTCAGAAGTCAGATTAAAGTTGTTCATACTTTTTAAAAACTTGACCTATATGCTACAGTAGTGTTAGTGGAAGTCTGTGCAAAATTCAGAGTAGAACTGAAGCTTTTGGGAAGGTCAGTGACGACGGTGTGATAAAATTTGGTATCAGATTGCATATAATAGAAATACTTGTTTTCCTTACATGTAAAGAGCTTGCACCAGCTAAAGAATGAAGAATGGGATAAAATAATGTGTTCCTTTGGTTACAGTCAACTTTGGGGAACTGACGATGAACACCTCAATGGGAAATAATTTAACATCTGGGTAAAATATCCTCTATGTCAATTCAGGTGAAACCCAGCCATTCAAAACATTAAGTACAATGGTTGCGATAGGAAGCCAGCATTTGGGAACAAATATGAAATGCTAAAAAGACTTGTTTACATAGGTAACACATGCCCTCAGCAAACAGAAGGGTCAAAAATATGCAACTCTATCCAAATTAAACTCCTTTAAGTCCATCTTTTGTGCAGCACCAACAGAAAGAAGCAGAATATCTGGCTTGGGTTAATTAGGATCATATGTAAACAAGCTTTACAGCAGAAAGAAATCAACCAATGCAGCATTTTCCAATAGGAAAATCTTTGTGTTCCTATTTCTTGCCATAGTCTAACTATAACTCCCCCACCCCAGGTTTTGTACCCCTTTGCTGCCAACTAGTGGTCACGTGGATTTCTGCAGTCTAGTTTTTTTGTTGTTGTTAGTTGCGAAGTCGTGTCCGACCCATCGCGACCCTATGGACAATGTTCCTCCAGGCTTTCCTATCCTCTACCAGCAGTCTAGTTTTAGCAACTCTTAAATTACAGAGCTGATAAAAGCAAAGCCTACCCCTGTCCTTTTCATCATGGGATGCCTCCCTCCATTGCAGAAACCTGGACTTCAGGCTTTTTGAATGTGTGACCTTGACAGACCCACAGAAACAGTTTTCCATTCATTTAACAACCAGCCAATCTTAGGAAAATATATCAGTTGATACACAGCCTAAAAGTGATATTAGGGGGAAGAGGGTGCACAGACAAATCAGCTGTATTTGTACAACTCATTTAAGTTTGTTAATTTGTCTGTTTCATAGTTGCGTAATACACTGAGATGCACAGTAACCATGGGTTTAGTATGGGTTCTCCTACTAAACCAAAAATGAAAACTATATGTTTAGCATTTCACGAGAGTGCATGCCTTGAACTGAACTGGTTAAGAATGTTATGGGGCACAGCTATTGCTCCCCTGAGCTGGAGTGCATCTTTCTATTAGTAGCTGCACAGCCAGTTATCCAAGATGAGAGTCAATTTGGTCTAGTCTAGTGGTTATGAAAGCTGCCTGGTTGACTTTGGGCCAATCCCAAGGAGACTGTGAGTTCGAGTACCACTTTAGGCATGAAAGTCAGTTGTGGGTGACTTTGAACCAATCACTATTCATTACCTTGAGTTATTTATAAAAAAACAGTAAGGGCAGGCAAGAGGAAAGAAAGAAATCTGTAAGCTCTCTGCTCCAAGTGTTATATATTGGTCCCAGAACCTTCTAAAGCTTGTCTTCAAGTTATCAGTTTTACAGCTGAATACTTGAATAGTATTTTTCCCCCAATTTTATTTAAAGCCTATTTAGTATTTGTCCTCTTCCTTCTTCCTGAAACATGTCACTCAAAGGTGAGCTTTAAACTGCTGCATACTGTATTTCCCTTGCAACATGTGTACACAAATCATAGTTCCATGCTTTGTATGAATGCAAGCTATCAAAACAGGCTGATGGCAGGAGGAACACCAAAGTCTAATGTCAAGCCCAAATTAAGCAGATCTGTTGTTTTAATGTATAATGTATGCAAATAGTCACAGATACAACCTCTGGAGCTCCTGAAGTCTTAAAGAATCACCAACAACCAGTTTTAAATAATTCTGAAATCCAAATCCTCTATGTTAGCTATCATCTTCTTATTCTGTTCTTGATCTAATGCTGAACATTTGAATGTTTCTGACTGGGAGGAGAGTTGTCCATTTCTAACACTTTGCCTGGCTATGGAATTAATCCCTATATGCAGAATACACAGAACTGCATGCAACAAATAAACTAGGATCACATATGAACAATTCAGAAAAAGTGAACCAGAATTAAATTTAGCCAAGCTTAGCATCTTAAGGGTATGCAGTTACAAGTTTTTTCTCTGATGAAATAAAACTTGTGCAAATGCAGGCATAAGTATTTCATACAATTGTAAACTGTCGTTTCACTCCAAAATTTCGCTAATTTTATATTGGTGAAATCTAACCCTTTGGAGTACATCTCAAATATAACTTCATATTCTTACTACAATCTTAAGATATCCCAAAGCTCCAGAAACTGGAAGAACATGTTGTTCAACATGCATTTCCTCACGTGCACAGTATCTCACCATCAGAAGTTAGCTCAGCTAGTTTCCAAGGATGCATTCATGTATCCTAAAAATCTACATCTGCCAATCACTAGAGGTGAATACGTAAGATTAGGGATAATCTGTTCCATCCTTAGTAAGGGTGTAGATTTATAATGTTGTCTAGAAATTAAATCATGGATGGATGGTGGAAAAATTCAACAACTACCTCTTTTTTTAAAAACCCTTTTTGCCATCTTTCATTTGCTCATTTTCTTTCACAAAGGACCGTTTTAACCCACTGAGATATAACTCTTCTGCTATGGTTTCTAGCTTAGTGTATGTTTCCCACCCCCTCTGTGTGTGTGTGGGGGGGGGCTTAACAGGTTCAACAGACCAGCAGAGGAACTGTGAAATGTTGTCTTTTTCCTGGATGAAAATGACATGAGTTCTGCAGAATTCCCCCTTCTAGCTGAAGAATAGAAAGAACAGGAAAACTATGGCCATGTTTAGGGAAAGGCTGAAATTTGGAGAGGGATTTGTCATTTCCAGCCAGTTTGTGCACAAGAAAGAAGCACCTGAACATTGCAACATGGAAAAGCCCTTAGTCAAGTTTCCTTACTGCAGGGGTCTTCAAACGTGGCCCTTTTATGACTTGTGGACTTCAACTCTCAGAATTCCTCAGCCAGCCTGGCTGAGGAATTCTGGGAATTGAAGTCCACAAGTCATAAAAGGGCCACGTTTGAAGACCCCTGGCTTACTGCCTTCAAAATAAAGAACAATTTGTGTACATGAGATACAACAGGTTTAATTACAGAAATCAGTCTAGGGAGCTATTTTGGGCTCTTTGGCTAAGTCAGGGATAGGCAACCTTGTCTCTTTTATGACTCGTGGACTTCAACTCCCA
>NC_139515.1:78901823-79046823 GCF_947247035.1 Vipera ursinii | reverse complement strand
AATTAAAATAACTACAGTAAGTTGTTCGGATGATGGCTTTTCAGTGACCTATGATGGAAATGTCAAATTTCCTTTCTTTGCCTTAATCAGCAACCTGTAATGAATGAATCACCCAAATATCACACTAATCGCTCAAAAAGGGCACTTAGAATTCAAAAAGGGTCAAGTCGTGAAAAGCCAGAGTGATGACCTTTTGATACCCTCCAATAGAAAATTCAAATTGGGTTATATTTCTGGGTCTGACAGTCTCATAATGATGGAATATACCACACATCCACTTGTGAGTTCAATGAAAATGATTGATTTGACAACCTGATTTGCAGTCTGGCCAAGCAAAACCAAAATGTCTTTTCCAATCCCAGTTTTTAGGCTCCCTCCGTAGCTTCTGCTTACACAATTTGTTTCTAGCATTGATGATCCACTGTTGCTTGAGTCCTCACAAAAAGGCTCTTGAATTTCTCAGAGACATATAGAGACAGAGGCTCTTACACTGTAGGTGTAAGGTGAGGTAGCAGATGTGGTGGGTTTTCTTATTTCTAAGCAAAATTGTCCTCTAGGAGTACAGCATATAGAATAGGTCCATGGAGGCAGAACTATTGGTGAAGCTACTCTTTGGTCCCAGGAGAATTCTAATTGGCTTTAGGAAGCTATTGAATTGGGAGTTGTCAAGTGCAGGAAATCAGGAGTCCAGGCGGTTCAAAAGAAAATTGGTTTATTGTAAGCTAATGGTCTCTACAAGAATCTGAACTACTAATGGTCAAAGCAAATTGTTGGCAGATAAAAGTCTATGGAATTCAAGGTGGGCTGGATTTAGTTCTCTTGCAGGAGCAAAGAAACTTTAACCTGATTGTAATGTATTGGTCCTGTTTTACTTGAACTGCACCACATGTCTTGATTGCCATTGGAGATTACTTAATCAGGGAGTTGAGCAACGGTCGCTGGCTCCTCAGACAAACAATCTCCAGGAACACCATTGGTTGGTTCTAGGGCGGCAATAGGCTCTTTCAAACCTATTGGCTGCCACCTAGTGGCCAGCAATATAAATAGCTGCACAGAAGCCTTGGTTAACAGTTCAGTTCCTGCCTTCAATAAAGCATGTTCCTGCCTGAACTCTCTTGCCTTGTCTCCTGCTTGCTGCAAAGAACCCAGTGCCCAACACTGATGATGCATTTGATCCCTCCCTCAGGCTCAGCCTGGTCATTTCCTACTTTGACTGAATTTGATGAAGCTCCCTTGATTCACATGAAAAGGCAATGAGCAGCAACAAGCTGATTCACCTACTGATCCTCTTCTGTTAGAAGTTTATTGAACAGTAGTAGGAGCTTCATTCCTCTAATAGGATCTCCTCTTATCTCTAGTCCCAGTAAAATATTACAGGTAGGTTTCTAAAAGTTAGGACCTTAGCATCTCCTTCCTGTTCCTCATCATTCTCCACTTGTACTGAATATTGCAATAAAAGACATTTTGTACTGAATGAAAAGTTGTTCTCTTTGTGAACTCAGCCTCGGAGAATAAGTACTTGAACTATTGCTTCGGTTAAATATTCATATCACAATCCAAGGACTAAAATGAGTATCAGAATGAAGCATGGAGGGGGAGGACCAGGGGAAGGGGAAAAATCACTCTAAGAAATCTCTAGACATTTATCATAGGCCTAGAGGATATAAACCAATCAAATTCTAAAATTTGGTATTTGATCAAGGTGCCCAATATAGCCTACATTACTTATATATGACTGTTTAAAAAGTCTATTAATCAAGATGGGATGACTGATTAAATGAATAAAGTCCAGCGTTGCGACCCAAAAGGCAAGTTTTGTAAAACGCTTAGGGATTCAGTTCATGGAAAAGGGAAAAAAGAAAGAAAGAAAGAACTCAGATTCCTATGTTGATTATATTGATATGCTATACTGACATATCATAGAGGTTTTGCATATCATAAGACATTTAGAAGTAGGGGGATTGAGAATAATTAATGTATTAATTTGAATTTGATTGGGAAACATTAGTTCCTAGTTAATAATCAATATCAACATGCCTGGTCCAGAATGAAAGATGAATATTTGGACTGAAAGTTCTTCACTGAATAGTTATTACCTTTATTTGTCAGTGCTACATTTACCTTTATTTGTCAGTGATACATGAAGGAGCTTCTTAGACAAGAAGCGAAATGTCTTCAAAGAAAAACAAGAAAGTCCAGTTGCCTCGTGAAAAGGAATCTTTGGGATGGTCATAAGGGATTAATTGGTATTTTTCTGATCAGCAACAGGAATGGCAAGGCCACAGGAGTAGAGAATGAGTAGCCAGAAACCAAGTCCAAACGTTAAGTAAGAACTGAAGATCAGAAAGGAAGAAGAATTTGGAAATAAGCTAGAAGTCATAACTCAAGGGCAACTGAAAAAAAGCAGCCCCAATTGAATTGGGAGTTCTGTGAAGAATTTCCCCTTTTCCTGGGATGTTATGGTCAAGTTAGGTCATACTGAATCATATTATGCCTGCAGGTACACTGAAAGATCGTCACTTGCAACTCAGTGGTTCAATACATTGATGTAGTGGATTGTAGTCTGGATTCCCAGGAGTGAGGGGGCTGCTTCGCAGAAATGAAAGAGGCAGCAGAGCTTGGAATGTCTGCTAGGCAGGAAGAGAGCTATGATAGTCTCTCCCTACAGTCCATGAAGGATTTCTGTACTTATACAGATAGTTGCTTAAGTCTGGCAAGATTCTGTTTATAGGTGAACAGTAAAGTAACTACTCTTGTTCTTGATTCTTTGGGAGAGCCTATTGGGGCAGGCCTCACTATGACCTATATCAAGTAAGCCTGTACAATGTAGGTCATTCTTTCCACATAGTGAGGAACCATGTCAAATGGGAAAGGGCCATGTTTCCAAGAGAATAAAACTCCTGCACCTTTAGGAATTGTACAGATAGGGACATTTCAACAGGTACGACTGACATGACACGTATTTCCCTCTTCTGTTCCAATTTTAAAGAGTCAGGAGTTTCATTCTGCTTTGTAGAGAAAAACTAGAACATTAGGGATAGTCAAGAGGATTTCCCATAGAGAATGAACAAAAGAGTTCCTTAATTCCACCGTGAAATAAGGATTTAGACTTTTACTCTACAGTTGATATATAAAAATTTCTCATTGCTAAAACATTTGTTCCCAACCTGATAACCTCTAACTAAGTTGAGACTACCACTTTGAGAATTCCCTAGGCTTTCAATTAATCTGAAGGCCACCAGGTTGTAAGAGAGATGCCTGGAATCTTTCTCCCTTTGGTATCTGAGGACATCTCTTCTGCTGTGCCCTAGGCCCTTTTCTGGGAGTTTCTGTGATCTAGCTAGTCCCTTAATAACCCTTGTTGGATGCTCAACACCTTAGGGAGTCTGTAAACTTAAAAACTGAATTTCCTGTAGTATCTCCCTCTGCCACACCAATCACAAGACCCCGTTCCTTTAGAAATACTCTTAACATCCACTCTTTATTTCCTGTATACTCTCTCACATTTATTTATAATGATTGGATTTTTTTTGCTTACTTTTATCAACCTACATTTTAAAGAATGAGGAAGGAACCAGCTTGCCTTTGAGGGTTGGGAGGGCTTCTAGTTCGTCTGCATTGTCTTTTTAAGTCTGAGCAATGGCACTTCCCCATAACTAGTTTGTAATTTGTTGTCATGCATGATTCTGATAGCAGAGGAAATTTCATTACAGGTACATTAAAATAGGAGAATCCATGTACATTTGCATTTCTGGGCGCAGGTAAATAAATAGCAAACCTCATTGATAACCAAGGCAATTATAATTTGAATAAGATTATATTCTCCCTAGGAGAGATAAAGGGTAATGAAAGGCAATTCAAAGCTAGTTTGTTATTACTTCATCAAATACCTCATCCTCAACCTGATAAAACTCTCCACTGTGGTCCCCACGAGACATTAACAGCTCCCGAACATTTGCAGTGAGCGCTAAAAACATTAATATTGCTATTTAAATGAATTTGTGATGCACTATAACAGAGGGTGAAGCTAGAGGTGAAACCACGACATGAGTTTTCATGCCATCACTATCAATGTGTTGCTGGGAATGACAAGATAAATTATGTTCAACCACACAGATCCTCCATGGAAGGTTTTAGCATGACAACAAATATGTTTGCTACAACAACATTCCCTTATCTGCATCAACCTGGTCACACCCATGGTGTTAATGACATTATCAACACTTCCCAACACTTGTGGTTCTAACTAAAGAATTAACTTTACTTTATATACCTATAACCTAATCCAAAGAGATTCCAGGAAGTTCTACTTGTGCCAGACATATTGATAGCCTCCATCATGAGATGTGATTGCAGTGGTCAGTAGCTGCCTTTGGTGTGACTATTGAAACAGTCATTATCTGGGGTCACTGTTATGTTAAGTTAATCTAATGGATTCAGTGTCCAAAACACACCAAGTCACTAACCAAGCTTATCATATTATGAAAATGATTCTGTTAAATCTTTGCCTGGCCTTTCAAAGCATTTTCTTGAACGTGAACGCTCAATCATTTAGAAAGAATGCAACCCCCATCAAAGACAATCTATAGCAGTGATGGCGAACCTTTTAGAGACTGAGTGCCCAAACTGCAACCCAAAACCCACTTATGTATCATCGGGTGCCAGGTGGGCATAGCCCATTGGGTGGGCATGGCCAATTAAGTGGGTGTGGTCCATTGGGTGGGCATGGCTGCAATGGTAATGACAGACTGGGTGGGACTAAAAAGTTCAATCAATTCCAACTTTACGAGATCTTTTTTCCCCCCGCAGCGGAGGGCTAAAGTGAAAAGGTTTTATAAAACCCAGCTGAAGGTCTAGGACTGGGACAATGGTGCACGTGCCCACAGAGAGGGTTCTGCGTGCCACCTGTGGCACGCGTGCCATAGGTTTGCCACCATTGATCTATAGTCTTATCTCTTGGGCCTGGGAAATACCTGCTAACAAACTTTCTATCTTGTTGAGATTGTGTTGACCAGAAAAAGTAAATCAGCATCTCCAAATTCTTGATCTATTTCCTGCCTTGTCCCAACTGATTCATGTAGAATGGAGACTAAGCCAGAACTGTCCCCTTCTCTAAATAAAAAGCAGGGGGCTAGAGGAGATAAAGGGACGCGGTGGCTCAGTGGGTTAGGACGCTGAGCTTGTCGATCAGAAGGTCGGCAGTTTGGCAGGTCGAATCCCGAGTGCCGCGTAACAGAGTCAGCGCCTGTTACTCGTCCCAGCTTCTGCCAACCTAGCAGTTCGAAAGCACGTAAAAATGCAAGTAGAAAAATAGGGACCGCTACGGTGGGAAGGTAACAGCGTTCCGTGCGCCTTTGGCGTCTAGTCATGCCGGCCACATGACCATGGAGACGTCCTCGGACAAGCGCTGGCTCTTCGGCTTTGAAACGGAGATGAGCACCGGCCCCTAGAGTCGGAAACGACTAGCACGCATGTGCGGGGGAACCTTTACCTTTACCTTTTAGAGGAGATAAATGCCATATTCTACAACCTAACATTCCTTAATCCTTCTTTCTGGAAGAAGTACTACAGAAAGAAGAAGCAGCATCACCAGATGTTCGTTTCTCCAGTTCCCCATCTTCCCAAGTTCTTGTTCAGAAATGTTTGTGGAGCAGCAAAGAGCAATGCTTCGGTGCTTATGGCGAGGTGGGAGCAGGAGGCAAATGATGACCACTCCCATCGTGCCATCTTTGTGCATATGACTCTGTTTCCACGCTTGCATCGAATGTTATAATACAGTTATTATAATCGTGCAAGACAGGGTCATCATCAATTTGATGGCTTGTTGTGGAGGCCTATGCACATGACTTGTTCATTGGAACATGCAAAGGAAATTTTGGTCAAAGAGATGACCCTCCTGGAGATTTTACCTTTTTATGTAATTGTGCCATCTGGCCCAATATTAATTACCGTAGATTTTTTTGGTTTCTGATTCAAAATATTGTTTTAGTGGCGATCCTACGGAGAACCCTGCGAACATATGGGTTTATTATATGGTTAATCTTTGTTTGTATTTAAGGACTTTCTTAGGAACGGGGGGAAATGACTGTTTTCCACCCTGGAACCTCTCCAGCCAACTTTACTGCATCCTTCACTTGTTCTCCTAATCCTTAATAACATTTTGCATTATATAATCTCCTTAACACTAAAGAGAGAGAGAGAGAGAGATGCTATTGCACTGTCCCCTTGAAGAGTTTATTCTCTGGGGAAAGCAGATTCATAAAGATTTTCCTTGCCACAAGTCAGCCCTCTTAAAATTGCAGCAGATACAATCTGTTTTTGAAATGCCCTTTATACCTGTCGAGGCAGATAAGATTACTAAGTTGTCTGCTTTCAAAAGTGTGATGTCATACAGTCCCCTTTCCAACAGGCCAGGTCATTATCTGCCTTGTCTGACAGGACACTGTACACGCTCACAGAGATCAATGGCGAGCTGGTTAAAAGGGAAGGCCTGCTTGCCTGTTGCATCCTCTTGATCAAGCTGGGAAGCAGAAAAGTAACTTTTATCTACTCAAAATAATCCTGGCCCAAAATTTGTCTCGCAATTTCCAAAAGGTAGAGGTTTCTTCCCTTCCTCACATGGGCTTCTGCTCTTCGGCCTCGTTCCCTGGAAGGCTGGGGAAGATCTTCAATATTTTCCTTCATGTTTTTTTAAAAAAAGTTTCTTTGTAGTTGGAGATGGTGAAGGAGTGAAGAACAGATGTTGTACGGGAAGTCCTCGACGTATGACCACGACTGAACCCAAAATTTCTGTTGCTAAGCGAGACAGGTGTTAAGTGATTTTATGTTCCATCTTATGACCTTTCTTGCCACCGTTGTTAAGTGAATCACTGAAATTATTAAGCTCGTAACACGGTCATTAAGTGAATCTGGCTTTCCCATTGACTTGGCTTGTCAGAAGGTCGCAAAAGGTCATCACGTGACCCCAGGACACTGCAACCATCATAAATATGAAGCAGTTGCCAAGCGTCTGAATTTTGATCATGTGAACATGGGGGGTGCTGTCTTGGTTGTAAGTGTGAAAAATAGTCATGAGTCATTTTTTTTCAGTGCCATTGTAATTTTCAATTGTCACTAAAACAATGGTTGTAAGCCGAGGACTACTTGTAGTTCCCCGTTCTAATCTTTCCACCATTCTGAAGCTTCCTTTCACTCGTTTCCAAATCTAAAAAAGCCCAATGGGAAGAAATCCTTCTGGATTTGGTGGAATCTTGAGACATCAGGGTAGCTGGAGATTCCTGCAGCTGCAGGGAGACAATTGGACAATGAAATATTGGACAGTCACACCCACACCTCAAGGGTCTCATAAATGCAAGAATAGACTATTCCATCCATTTTTACTGAAATTCTCTCAAAGGGAATGAAATGTTTCAAAAGCAAAAAAATAAATAAATGTATTTTTGTCAAATGCATTTTTGTCAAATGCATTAAGATCTGTTAGAAGAAAGTACAGGGGAAATTTTTAGTATGAAGCTGGAAAGGAAAGGAAAGGAAAGGAAAGGAAAGGAAAGGAAAGGAAAGGAAAGGAAAGGAAAGGAAAGGAAAGGAAAGGAAAGGAAAGGAAAGGAAAGGAAAGGAAAAGGCAAGGCAAGGCAGAACCGTGAAATACATTGGATATATAAATGTTCTAAAGCAGGGGTAGGCAACCTCGGCTCTTTTATGACTCATGGACTTCAACTCCCAGAATTCCTGAGTCAGCACTGACTCAGGAATTCTGGGAGTTGAAGTCCATGAGTCATAAAAGAGCCGAGGTTGCCTACCCCTGTTCTAAAGGCTTGGTCATTGGGACTTCCTTCTGAATATTTCACTGTAACTCGTGAGAAGAGTTTGTCAATGAGATAATAAATGCTACAGATTTTCACCCCTAAGTTCTGCAGGTTGATGAATAGGCCGGAAATAAGATTGCAGAGAGAGAGAGAGAGACAGAGAGAGGGGGGGGGGGAGAGAGAGAGAGAGATTTAATTCTATCTAATGCTAGCTGTTTTGTTGAGAATTTAGAGCTCAGGAAGCTATTCTTTGAAGCCACTCTACTGCCCAAGATAAAAAAGCCCATTATGTGAGGCCAACTAATATCTGAAAGGAAAAAAGCGAACAGCATAATATTACAGTGTTTCGCACCTTCTCATAGTGAGCGTGTTCCTCTGCTTTCTCATTATCAATCTTGTCAGGTGCAAATATTTTAGAATAGAAATTCATTCTGATGTAAACACTTCAGTCAATGAGGTTTCATGGCTGCAAGACGAAAAATAAAGTGATCTAATTAGTGAAAGTTCAACTTGAAAAGCAAAATAGCAAGATATCACATAAAAGGGGCTGGGAGGAATTTTCTAAGCCATGCCTGAGTTTGGGATCAGGAGTACTACGTCAATTCACTCAATCATACTAATTCAACCACTTTTACTGCATTACTTCATTAATGCTCATGCCTACGGTTATTACGCATGAACCCGAGTAAAGAACTTTTCTATGGACCATCTTTATCTAGTCTGGGGGTGATGGAAACTGTATTACATGTCATCAGGAGAGCATCAGCTGGGAGAAAATAACTGTCCTGTGAAAAACAAGATTGTGTGTAGAAGAGCCAAAAAGTTACCTTGTGGGGGTTTTTTTGTGCATCACAATGAGCCCTGTGAAGAAGCGGGTAGCGTCGATCACATGATACTGGGTCCTATTTTGATTTTACACATACCCTTGGGCACCCCTAGTAAAAGGTCTATTAATTCTTCCCCTTCATTAATCTATTAAAATTATGCGGAATATTTACCACTCTGATTTTTTTTATAAATAGCAATTTGTTGTTGTTAGTTGCGAAGTCGTGTCCGACCCATCACGACTCCATGGACAACATTCCTCCAGGCCTTCCTGTCCTCTACCATATTCTGGAGTCCATTTAGGCTCACGCCTACTGCTTCAGTGACTACATCCAGCCACCTCGTTGTCTGTCGTCCCCTTCTTCTATTGCCCTCAATCTTTCCCAGCATTAGGCTCTTCTCCAGTGAGTCCTTCCTTCTCATTAGGTGGCCAAAGTATTTGAGTTTTAGCTTCAGGATCTGGCCTTCTAAAGAGCAGTCAGGGTTGATCTCCTGTAGGACCGACTGGTTTGATCGCCTTGCAGTCCAAGGAACTCGCAGGAGTCTTTTCCAATCCTGTGGCCACTATTGAGTTTTCCAAATTTGCTGGCAAATTGAGTGTAGCACTTTCACTGCATCGTCTTTTAAGATTTTGAATAGCTCAGCTGGAATACTGTCACCTCCACTAGCTTTGTTGTTGCTCAGCTTTTCTAAGGCCCACTTCACTTCACATTCTAGGATGTCTGGCTCGAGGTCAGTGACCACCTCATTGTGATTATCAGGGACGTTAAGCTCATCCTTGTATAGTTCTTCTGTGTAATTTTTCCACCTCTTCTTAATCTCTTCTGCCTCTGTTAGGTCCCTGCCATTTTGGTCCTTTATCATGCCCATTTTTGCATGAAACGTTTCCTTCATCTCTCCAATTTTCTTGAAAAGATCTCTGGTCCTTCTTTTCTATTGTTTTCTTCTATTTCTTTGCACTGTTCATTTAAGAAGGCATTCTTATCTCTTCTAGCTATTCTCTGGAATTCTGCATTCAATTGGGCATAACTTTCTTTTTCTCCCTTGCCTTTCACTTCCCTCCTTTCCTCAGCTATTTGCAAAGCTTCCTCAGACAACCATTTTGCTTTCTTGCATTTCTTTTTCTTTGGGATGGTTTTGGTTGCTACCTCTTGTACAATGTTGTGAACCTCTGTCCATAGTTCTTCAGGCACTCTGTCTATCAGATCTAATTCCTTAAATCTATTTGTCACCTCTACTGTATATTCAACAGGGATATGATTTAATTCATACCTGAGTGGCCTAGTGCTTTTCCCTACTTTCTTCAGTTTAAGCCTAAATTTTGCAATGAGAAGCTCATGGTCTGAGCCACAGTCAGCTCCTGGTCTTGTTTTTACTGACTGTATAGAGCTTCTCCATCTTTGGCTGCAAAGCATATAGTCAATTTGATTTTTGTGTTGACTGTCTGGTGATGTCTATGTGTAGAGCCGTCTCTTGGGTTGTTGGAAAAGAGTGTTTGCTATGACCATCGTATTCTCTTGACAAAATTCTATCAGCCTGTGCCCTGCTTCATTTTGTACTCCAAGGCCAAACTTGCCTGTTATTCCGGTTATCTTTTGGCTTCCTACTTTAGCACTCCAATGCCCCATGATGACAAGGACATCATTTTTTGGTGTTAGTTCTATAAGGTG
Organism: Vipera ursinii; assembly: GCF_947247035.1. Taxonomy (NCBI): domain Eukaryota; kingdom Metazoa; phylum Chordata; class Lepidosauria; order Squamata; family Viperidae; genus Vipera; species Vipera ursinii. The sequence goes on along the minus strand of NC_139515.1, from coordinate 79,036,523 downwards.
CTGTAGAGCTTCATAGAACCGGTCAATTTCATCCTCTTCATCATTGGTGGTTGGGGCATAGACTTGGACTACTGTGATATTGAATGGTTTGCCTTGGATTCGAACTGAGATCATTCTGTCATTTTGGGGATTGTATCCCAGTATTGCTTTTCCTACTCTTTTATTGACTATGAAGGCTACTCCATTTCTTGCCCGCAGTAGTATACCTGATGGTCATCCGAATTAAATTCAACCATTCCTGTCCATTTTAGACCTAAGATGTTGATGTTCAGTTTTGTCATCTCTTGTTTGACCACATCCAGCTTTCCTTGGTTCATGGATCTTACATTCCAGGTTCCTATGGAGAAAAAACCTTTACAGCATCGGACTTTCCTTTCACCAGCAAACACATCCACAGCTGAGCGTCCTTTCAGCTTTGGCCCAGTCGCTTCATTCTTTCTGGCTCTACTAGTACTAGCCCTCTGCTCTTCCCTAGTAGAATATTGGACGCCTTCTGACCTGAGGGGCTCATCTTCCAGTTCTCTTTCCAAAAGGGATAAAAATGTTGTCGAGCATTCATTTTTCTTTCAGTCCTTTTGCACATGTGTTACATTTTCTTCATCTTCCATTCTGGACTTAGAAGACATAAAAATACTAAAACACTAAAAAAAATATTTCACAATCAAAATATTGCACTCATGTCAGAAGCACAAGGGCGGTTCCAGATAGCCAGTGATACCACCGTTGCCCTGGGGATGCCCAGTTGGGGGGGGTCTTTTCATGTCCCCGGCAGGAGCTGAAGCGAAGGACAAGAGTTCAACTCTGCCCCACAGCAGATCTCGAGCATGGAGCATGGACTTGCTAACCTCCTGCCCAACGTTCCAACCACTCGAGATACCCTGCTAATTAGACCAATCTTTTGGGCACCAGGGACAGGTTCCATGGAGAGATTTTTTTCTGTGAACAGGTTGGGGTGTGGTTTTGTGTTCTGCCTGCATCTTGCTGATCAGCTTTGCTTGTTTGTGCAGACCGGTTGCTGGACTACCACAGCCCGGTACCGGTCCGTGGACCAGGGGTTGGAGACCCTTGCATTAGACAATCAAATGAAGTGGCATCAGTGATAGCAAATGTTTAGTTCTTTTTTAAAAAAATAATTCATCCTATGTTCTTTATTTTTATTGTTGTGAGCTGCCCTGAATCCTCAGGGAGAAGGGTGGCATATAAATTTAAATAAATAATTAAATAAATAAATAAATAAATAAATAAATAAATAAATAAATAAATAAATAAGAGAGAGAAGGCCAGGGATAGGCAAGGGACTGGAAGTCAAGGAGGTCAATGTCACCATGTTGTGTTGTGACCTCATTTTCAAACAGTGCAAATGATTTACCATACATTATTTGTGTCATGATGCAACTGATGCCTATTGCGTAAAATCATGTCATTTGTCTAATGAAGTTTATTATGCGTGCAGTGTCATCATGGCTCCTACTGGACACCTATGAAGGCAAGTTATGAATGTAAGATAACTGTCTTTTCATGTATGCCTCGATACAAGAGTACCAAGGAAAAAAGGGCAAATTCTATAATTCCTTCCAGTCTGTTATGAACACATCTTAGGGTGATGTGAAGTCTGTCCAAGCCATAAGTAGTAGAACTGCTAGTAGGAAGTGAGAATTGGACTTTCTGGCTGACTACAGCTGATGGTTATACTCAGTATAAGTAGTCCTCAACTTATGACCACAATTGAAATGTATGTTGCTAAGCAAGGGGGTTGTTAAATGAGTTATGCCACACATTTTATCATCTTTTTTAGCCAGGGTTGTTAAGTGAATCACTGCAGTTGTTAAGTAAAATATGCAGTTGTTAAGGAAATCCAGCATCTCCCATTGATTTTGCTTGTCGGAAGCCAAACTGGGAAAGTTGCAATTGGTGATCACATGATCCTAAGACACCAGAATCATCGTAAATACATGCTGGGGGCCAAATGCTTGGATTTTGATTCATGTGACCAGGGAGATGGTGCAACGGTCGTAAGTATGACTAGTCATAAGTCACTTTTTTCAGTATCATGGTAACTTCAAATAGTCATAAACAAATGGTTGTAAGTAAAGGACTATCTGTAGCTGGTAGATGTATGTAATCAGAAGTATCTGCAAAATTGGATGGTTTCTCCACAACGATGAAATGAGGACCAAAACGTTTGGGATGCAACCCTCCATTTACTTATTCCTGTGGATGTTGCATGCAAAAAAAGGTAGAATTTGCATCACAATGACTCTTGTTTTATCACCAGCTCATTCTTGCTTGCCCAATGGTGGATACAAATGCTTTTAGGTTGCTAATCAGCCATCTTGTTTCTAACATAAAGAAATCCAGGCAGATCAAGTAGTTATGAGGGGTTTAATATGCTTATATATTTATTTTAACTTCCATATGTTTAATATTATTTTTATTAGATTGTTGTTTTTAACTGTTGTGAACCACCCAGAGTCACTTACATAAAATGGGCAGCCAGACAGATCAAATAAGTCAGTCAGTCAGTCAGTCAGTCGGTCAGTAAGTAAATAAGCTCAACATACACTGCTTTTATCAGTCAGAATCTGGCCTATACAACATATTCTTCCACCATTGACTCCACACACAAACAGAAGCTCCTTATTTCTGACTTTTAAAAAAGAATGAGAAAAAAAGGATTTAGCTATGTTGAAACAGCCCGTTCATCACACCAAACATTTGATTCCGTCGTTTCAAGTACTTGTTAAAAATCACTTCAAGCTGTGACAATCAAGAGCCAGCTACTTCCATGGTCTGACACTTTTGTAACACGCTTACACTTTAAGTAGGCTTGTTCAATCCAATTCCAGCCTTCAGGATAATCAAGTGCCCACTTTCCTTAACTCTCAGATACATGAGCAGCACAAAATGCTCCAGGTAGATGGCAGAGTCTGATTTTCAATCAGGTCTCTTCTACTAGCGGCTGGAAACATTCTGAGTATCATAGAATCATTGCCATGGGAAAGGGTAGACACCATCACTGAAGCCATGGCTTCTTTGCTTTCCAGGAAGCTCAGGCAGGAGAGGGAGGTCAGAGGTCAGTTAAGGAAATAATCTGTCTGTGATAGTGGTGAATATCTGTAGTTCAGGTGGAGGATGAGGATGGAGGTTCATTCTCTGAGCTTGTGGGTTGGTTTCCGAACATTTAGTTACCAGGCTAGGTTACATCTTCGGCGGAATTTAGGGAATGTCAATCCTGGTGTTCTTCTGCTCATAAGGGCTTCATGTAGTCAGTAGGTCTTGTGATGGGAGGATCATGTCAGGTGAGAGTCTTGTGATGGGTTTAGTTATGGGTCTTGTGGTGGGTCAGATTTGAGTCACATCAGGTGAGGGTCTTGTGATGGGTCTAGTTATGGGTCTTGTGGTGGGTCAGATTTGAGTCACATCAGGTGAGGGTCTTGTGATGGGTCTAGTTATGGGTCTTGTGGTGGGTCAGATTTGAGTCACATCAGGTGAGGGCCTTGTGATGGGTCTAGTTATGGGTCTTGTGGTGGGTCAGATTTGAGTCACATCAGGTGAGGGTCTTGTGATGGGTCTAGTTATGGGACTTGTGGCGGGTCTGATTTGAGCCACATCAGGTGAGGGTCTTGTGATGGGTCTAGTTATGGGTCTTGTGGCGGGTCAGATTTGAGTCACATCAGGTGAGGGTCTTGTGATGGGGAGGTCAGGTGAGGATCTTTGGGAGGTGAAGTGCTGGTTGTATGTGTGTGCGTGGGTTGGTTGAAGGTCAGTGCTGTTGCTGGTTGGTTGCATGGTTGATTTGAATTCTCAGGGGTTTGTAGGCAGGTTGTACATTGAAGTATCTGTTGATGGAATTGCTTGTGGAGTGCCAGGCTTTGATGAACACATGCATGGCGGGTGGTAATGTGGCCCAATGATTCTTGTGTGGCTCCAATCAAATTGGTGCTGTTTGGTGTCAGTGTGGGTAGCAATTAGGGATTTGGGAATATGGTGATTGATTGCCAGCTGCTGTTCATGGATTCTGCTTTTTAATAATCTGTCTACATTTCCCAGAGTTAAATTATTACCAAAAATCAGTTTGGTATCATGCCTCAGAATGGATATATTGAAGGAATGTGCAATATCTCCTTCATAGTTTCACCAATAACTGTCTAGTTTGACTTTGGACTCCCTTGTGATCCCATCTATTTTGTTTTGGTGGCAACTGCCTTCTTCTGGAATTCTCTTTGATTTGATGTTACTTCTCAATCTGTTTTAAAGATCTGATGGATCTGGTATTACCCCTCCAAATATTAGCCATTTGTGTCATACTTAGTTATTAAAAAAATAAATAAAGTAACCTCAAGTTGTTCAAGTGCAGCCTGAATTCCCTGAATTTCAAAAAAATATTGTTAACATTACTACTAGCATTATTTAAATGTACAGCTAGTCTTTCTATTTATATAAGCATTCAAGGAAGCTTGCAAAAGCAAAATCAAGTGGAAAAGATGCTTGACCCAACAGCTGCCGCAAGTGCCCTCCGTAATTTAAGCGACCCGTAAATGTGGTCCACGTCTTTCATCTCTATGCCTGACAGGAGAGCTGAAAGTGGTACCTCTAAGCCAGGCATGTCCAACCCAAGACCCATGGGCCTCGTGTGGCCCAGGGCAACTGGTAATGCAGAACCTTAAAATAGAAAATAAAATATAAAAGTTTATTATTTACATACATTAACTGTATAATGTATTTTATATGCAGCCCAAGACACTTCCTCTTCACTCAATGTAGCCCAGGCAAGTCAAGAGGTGGACAACCATGGTTTAAGCCATAGATCCAACTGCATCAATTTCTAAATGATTCATCAGTGTCCTAAGAGAATTCAATAACTTATCTATCTATCATCTATCTATCTATCTATCTATCTATCTATCTATCTATCTATCTATCTATCTATCTATCTATCTATCCATCCATCCATCCATCCATCCATCCATCCATCCTTTATTTTCTACAGCTTATAAAGCGTTTAGCTTAACCTTTATTCTCCCTGGCATTTTGTTGATGTGGAGCAAAATGAAAAAATTCCAGAAGGCTGGTTGGATTGAGAAGATCTGGCATTTATTTGATTGGGGTGCTCAAAAGGCTGCAGTCCTGCCCAGAGAACTCCCAAACTTGTCACCAAATGCAATTTTTTAATATTTAAAGGGGAAGTGTATTTAATTCAATGCAGGGTGGAGAATAATTACATTAACTGGTATGGAGACTCCAGAGTGCCATTCAAAAGCAAGTTGGGGTCCCTTAATGAGAAAAGGTTGTGTACTTCTAGTTTGCATGGAACTGCATCTCACAGACCTTTTAAAACGAAGCTTTACAACTATTTGTGGCAATTCTCACTCTACTCCCCTGAGCTTCAACACAGTAAATACAATATTTGTTGTGGCTGCAATTTGTAATGGGCTTAATTGGTAGTTTAATCAACTAAAGCTTAGCAACTCCTTGTTAAAGACCACTTTTGAACAGCAATTCTGATATGCTCTTGTAATAGAGATTACCCAGGAACATATAAAGCTGGCCTTTCCGTTTAATAATAAGTAGTGAAAAATATTAAAGGTGGAATCTCTCTATAAGAAGTGGTCTCTTTTGTTAATCAAGCCATACATTCTCTTACCAGTCCTTTAGCATCTCGAACAAGTGAGATGTCTTTTGTTGTAACATGAGCCCTTAATTAAAAATGAAATATCTCCACTCAGTCAAAACAGAATATTTCCAGGCAATTTTTGCCTTTCTTCTTTTTCCACACTAAGCGTGTAAGGTGAGCAGATCAGCAATAAAGCTTGAAGGTTTACATTCAATGCTGACTGCCTAGACCCACAAATCAAATTTGCTCCAGCAGAAGTCTCAGATCAACTGTATTTTAACAGACCACCTACCAAGCTGCGTACACAAGTCTCCCCTGCTGCTTTTTGTAGAGACTGGTTCTTCTCAGTTATATACCAGTTCTGTCCTCAGCTCAGTATGGATCGGAGGTCTGATCCTGGTGGCTGTGAAAAGACTGACTCTCAGGGATCTTTCTGCCCAAATGATATCTTCAAAGGTTATTCTTTTCAGAGAGATCAAGGGTAGCATCTTGAATAAGGGAAGCATTTGTTCAGTTTTACAGTCGTGTCTTTATGATGTCACCTGATGTCACTACTCACATTCAGGTATTTTTTTTCTGAGCATCCAAAATTTGTAAGCTTAATAGATGGGTGATGGTAAAATTTATGTCAGAGAAAGCAATTTTACTGAAGTTCTTTGCAAAGGAGACAGTGTGGTGTAGAGATCCATATTCAAGTCCACATTCAAACACAGAAGCTCATTGTATTATACCAGGTCAGTCTCTCTCTCTCTCTTTCTCTCTCTCTCTCTTTCTCTCTCTCTCTCTCTCTTTCCCTCTCTCTCTCTCTCTTTCCCTCTCTCTCTCTCTCTCTCTCTCTCTTCCATTCCCTCCCTTTCCCTCCCTCCCTCTCTCCGTCCCTCTCTCTGTGTGTCTCTTTCCCTCCCTCCCTCCCTCCCTCTCTCTCTCCCCCTCCCTCCCTCCCTCTCTCTCCCTCCCGCTTTCTCTCTCTGTCTCCCCCCCCAATTTTACAGAGTTATTCTAGAAAGAAAACGAAGGAAGATTCCTATGTAATCTGCCTTACATTCTTACATTATGGGTAGTCCTTGACTTATGTCCATAATTGGGACCAGAATTTGTGCTGCTGTGCAAGGTGGTTGTTAAATGAACAGCACTCAATTCTACAATCACTTTTTTGCCATGGTTGTTAAGTGAATCACACAGTTATTAAGTGAATCTGGCTTCCCTCTTTGATTTTGATTTTGATAGTGGTCACATGACCCTGGACATCCAAATATGGATCATGTGACTGTGGGGGTGGTGCAACAGTTGTATGTGCGAGGACCAGTTGTCAGTCACTTTTTTCAGTGTTGTGGTAACTTCAACTAAATGAATGATTGTAAATTAAGGACTACATGTTACAACTCTCCATTTTACTACTTCAATTTTTTCTTTTAGTAATTTGCTACTATGCACACTCATGTACCACGTAGTCCTTCACTTATGGCCACAATTGAGCCCAAAATTTCTGTTGTTAAGTGAGACATTAGTTAAGTGGGTTTTGCCCCATTTTACAACCTTTCTTGCTACAGTTGTTAAGTTAATCACCGCAGCTGGGAAGTTAGTAATCTGGTTGTTAAGTGAATCTGGCTTCTCCATTGACTTTGCTTGTCAGAAGGTCACAAAAGGCGATCACGGGAGCTTGGGACACAGCAATGGTCGTAAGTATGAACTAGCTGCCAATTATCTGGTCATAGTCATGGTGGTAACTATGAAAAATGGCCATAAGTTACTTTTTCAGTGTCGTTGTAACTTTGAACTGTATAGTATAGGAATTTATTGTTTCGTGGTGGCAGAGAGTACAGTATACTGATTTCTGTTAAATATCTCTCCGTCATTTTGATGCCTCTTTGATTCCTGATCTACAACTAAGACAGTGGTGGGATTCAAATATGTGAACAACTGGTTCTCTGTGTGGATGCTGCTTCCGGAAATCCATTCTGGGCCTGGGCAACAAAAAATTAGCTACCGGTTCTGCTGAACTGGTGCGAACTGGCTGCATCCCACCACTGATCATGACTCATTTCCATAGTTTTTGCCACTACACAAAGGAAATCCTATATCTAACCCACATTGAGGAGAACATTAGTAGAGATGCCATTTTGTTAGCATCCCTAAGGTGCTGTCATAACTTAATGTCAACCTTGACTTTTCTAAGTCAAGGAACACATCACATTTTCTGGCTTAAGAAGTTATATCTGACCTTTGAATGATGTACTGGGGACTGCAGGCTAAAAAGTAACTGTGAGAGAAGTATAAAAATGACATTTGATTCCCTTTATGTTTATATGTACAAGTCAACTCTTGGTTTAACAGATCTTGGTTTAGCCAAGTTAGAGTAAAAAGGTCTTTTTGGTTGTTCACCCCCTTTAGGTAAAGGTAAAGGTTCCCCCGCACTTGTGTGCTAGTCATTTCTGACTCTAGGGTCCGGTGCTCATCTCCGTTTCAAAGCCGAAGAGCCAGTGCTTGTCCAAGGACGTCTCCATGGTCATGTGGCCGGCATGACTAGATGCCAAAGGCGCACGGAACACTGTTACCTTCCCACCGTAGTGGTCCCTATTTTTCTACTTGCATTTTTACATGCTTTCGAACTGCTAGGTTGGCAGAAGCTGGGATGAGTAACAGGCACTCACTCTGTTACGCGGCACTCAGGATTCGATCCGCCAAACTGCCAACCTTCTGATCGACAAGCTCAGTGTCCTAACCCACTGAGCCACCGCGTCCCTTTCACCCTTTAAGGATCTAATTAATATCTGTTAGTGAGGCTTTCTCGATTATATTGTGAGTTTGTCCATTAAATCAAGGTTTTACTGCAAATGACACCGTTGACATCCATTACCTAATTATGCAAATTAAGTAAATTGCCACAAGAAATGCAATTTGATAACCATTTAGATTTAGTGGACAAGTCTCCCCCCAACAGATCCATTAAACTCAGGTTTTATTTGTGATTTAAATTAAATAGAGTTGATATTATTAGTCCCTGGTCAATTGATTTTCTTATTTGATCGTATTAAATGTTAAGGCTTGATAATAACTTCTTGAGAACCCCGAGAACTATCCCATAATCTTTAGAAAAGAATGTGGAGTCCTGGGTCTCAGATTGTATAATTCTCTTCGAAATAAATATAATGAGGCAAATTATTTTCTTTGTTTCCCCTTGGGCTTTTGTTGGATCATCTCTCTTTTCATGAATCAAATGCTGATTGATTTCTTGACACATTATTTAGCCACGTAAACAGAAAGTCATTCACTCTGGAGAATTTCAAATATTTGAAATGTACAATGGAACCATTTTAAGAACCTGAAATAGAGGGGATTCTGTCATCCATCAACACTTCATACAACTTCACTTCAGGTAGATTCTTCAGTCCTCTGTGTACCGTGCTAGAGGTTTTTTTTTTTTTTGCTGTCTAATAATATTGGCTATAAATAATCCAGAAGCTTCCAGGGAAAATATAATGGCTTCTGTCTGTCTTTAAACTTACAAGCTCATGTCCATAACTGACCTTCCCACCAAACACTTCCTTTCCTGGCCATGTGGTACATTTTAGTGGACAATCACTGAAATATGAGACAGCAATTTGTGGCAGCAGCCAAAAAAGCCAATCCAATCCTAGGCTGCATTAATAGAGGGATAGAATCAAGATCGTGTGAAGTTCTAGTCACCGCTTTACAAAGCCTTTTTGTAAGAGCACACTTGGAATACTGCATCCAGTTCTGGTCACCACAATACAAAAAAGATGTTGAGACTCTGGAAAGAGTGCAGAGAAGAGCAACAAAAATGATTAGGGGCTGAAGGCTAAAACATATGAAGATTGGTTACAGGAGTTGGGTATGTCTAGTCTAACGAAAAGAAGGACTAGGGGTGACATGATAGCACCGTTTCAATATTTGAGAGGCCCTATAAGGATGAGGGGGAAAAATATTCTCTAAAGCACCAAAAGGGAAGACAAGAAACAATGGTTGGAAAGTAACCAAGAAGAAAAGCAACCTAGAACTAAGGAAAAATTTCCTAACAATGAGAACAGTCAATCGATGGCTTGCTTTCAGAGGTGGTGGGTGCTCCATCATTGGAGGCTTTCAGAATGAGACTGGACAACAGTTTGTCTGAAAAGGTATAGGGTCTCCTGCTTAAGCAGGGAGTAGTGTTCTGTTCCAGCCTACGACCGGCCCTGTTTGAATGTCAGGGAGAACCCATTTTTATAGTCAACAGGCTGGAAAAACCCAACCAAATTTATTTACAAAGAAATCAATAGTTCAAACAAGAGTTAAACGGGAATAACAGACCAGGACTCTAGCAGAAGATCTTCAAACAGTTGCCTTTAGCAACCAGCACCTCCCACACCTTCCCCTTTTATCAGCAGTCCCAAGGCATGGCTTCTCATTGCCTTCTCCTCCTCTCACCAAGTTGCCTCATTGCCTTTCTCTGTTCTACTCTGCTGGATTGCCTCCTGCTCCTAGCGTCCCTGAATAGATCCAGCTGTGAATCATCTATGTCCAATACCTTTTGCTCACACAGCTGAGTCTGATGAGGAACATGATGGGAGGGGCCAGGCTGAGAGTCCTGCAGTGCATCAGAGTCTCCCTCTGACACCAAAGGCTCTCCAAACCCCTCCTCCTCCTCCTCCTCCTCTTCAGAATCATCAGACTCAGCTGCCGGTTTCACAGGCTGACACTGAATCACAACAAGTAGGACTAGAAGACCTCTGAGGTCCCTTCTGACTCTAACATTCTATATTCTATGTTAAAAGCTTGATCTCAAGGTAACATCAGCACTTCAAAGGACAATGGCCTATCCTGTTTTGTGGCATGGGGAACAGCTAAAGAAGGTAGGCTTTTCAGGGACTCTTGGAACATCAAAGACACACATACAGTTTTTAGAGACAAAGGATGTGAAAGGAAGGACGTGCTTAAGCCCCAAGATTACTTACAAATACACACAGACTACTAAACTTTCATGCATAATTCTTCCATGAGTTTTTTGTCCAGCAAGTGGTTCCTAGAAGAACTGATTCAGTGAAATTGTTTTGGATGTAGGAGTTACATTGGAATGCATAAAAGAACTGATTAATTATTGACTAATAAGGACAATATTTTTGTAAATCTGGACTACTATTAAATGAAAGTATTTCTAGATGTTTCCCTTCACAAACCAATGAGAATATCTAGGTTTCAATTAGACTGAGCTCCATAGTCTATTTTCATTATCTTTCAAGCAAACCCCACATTTAAACACAATTTTGTTGTTAGGTGCGAAGTCGTGTCCGACTCATCGCGACCCTATGGACAACGTTCCTCCAGGCCTTCCTGTCCTCTACCATCTTCTGGAGTCCATTTAAGCTCACGCCTACTGCTTCAGTGACTCCATCCAGCCACCTCATTCTCTGTCGTCCCCTTCTTCTATTTCCCTCAATCTTTCCCAGCATTAGGCTCTTCTCCACTGAGTCCTTCCTTCTCATTAGGTGGCCAAAGTATTTGAGTTTCAACTTCAGGATCTGGCCTTCGAAAGAGCAGTCAAGGTTGATCTCCTCTAGGACTGACCGGTTTAATCGCCTTGCAGTCCAAGGGACTCACAGGAGTCTTCTCTAGCACCATAGTTCAAAGGCCTCAATTCTTTGGCGCACAGCCTTTTTTATGGTCCAGCATTCACTGCCATACATTGCAACTGGGAAGACCATAGCCTTGACTATACACACTTTTGTTGACAGGGTGATGTCTCTGCTTTTTAGTTCGCTGATACCTAAGATGTCGATGTTCAGTCTTGTCATCTCTTGTTTGACCACGTCCAGCTTGCCTTGATTCATGGATCTTACATTCCAGGTTCCTATGGAGAAAAAATCTTTACAGCATCGGACTTTCCTTTCACCACCAGACACATCCACAGCTGAGCGTCCTTTCGGCTTTGGCCCAGTCGCTTCATTCTTTCTGGCACTACTAGTACTAGACCTCTGCTATTCCCCAGTAGCATATTGGATGCCTTCCGACCTGAGGGGCTCATCTTCCAGCGTCATATCATTTTGCCTTTTGGTACTGTCCATGGGGTTTTCATGGCAAAGATACTGGAGTGGGTTGCCATTTCCTTCTTTAGTGGATCACGTTTTGTCAGAACTCTCTGCTATGACCTTTCCATCTTGGGTGGCCCTGCACGGCATAGCTCATAGCTTCATTGAATTACGCAAGCCCCTTTACCACGACAAGGCAGTAATCCATGAAGGGATTAAACACAATATGTTTCCCCAAAACATTTATCTATATACAATGACACCATAAAGGAAAGAATGGAGAAAGGATTCAAATTTAAAAAATTACCAGCACAGAGAAAAGTGGTGTATATATATGATTCTTTCCACTGGCACCTTAATTGTCTTTAGAAGGTAAATCATTTAAACCAGAGAGTTTTAAGGGCTATGACTGTACTCTTATGCATTTAGATTAAAAATAGAAGATTGTGTTCTGGTGACTTGAAACATGTCCAACTAATTATTTTGGAAATGTTTCAAGAAGTTTACCAAATCTAACCCTTCACTTTGTGATTTTTTGGTGGTTTCCTATCTAATCACTAGCTTAGTCCCTGGTTAGTTTATTTGGGATCATCCAAGGTAATCTAAATGCTTGCGTAGGCTATTGCAAATTGCCATCTAGGAAGGAACAAACATCACTGGCTTTCTACAGTCCCTTTGTTCTCCTTCTCTGGTCCATGGATAATGCCACCAGCGGATGCACTGGATAAGGTAGGAAGTAGTGGAATGCTATCCTATCTCTCCTGCACTTTTCCATTCTTCATTCATATTTTGACTGCATCATTGCAATCTCTTTCAATTCTGAAAGCAGTTTCCAGCCACCAAAAAGTTCTCCACCTCTTAAATTATAAATTGATTATGGATGGGCAGAGAGAGACATGAAAGCTCTTCTCACCAATCTGGCTGTTCTTTTACATTGATTGCCTTGCGCTATTTGCTTAATCAGGGCAAAAGTAAGCATGGGTTGTCCAGCCCCATCATAAGAGTAAGGCTTAAGTGAATCCTTTGCTTTCATGTCCAGATTTCTTCAGCCCAGCTCTGGAGAATGTTTGTAACATGCAGCTCTTGCCTAATTTAAAAATGGTCCTCCTAAGTTTTCCTTAAGGAAATTAGCCACACATCACCAACTATTTAGTATCTCTTGAACAGATGTAGTTTAAAGAAAGCAAAGAAAAAATGTGATCCCTCCCTCCCTCCCTCCCTCCTTCCTTCCTTCCTTCCTTCCTTCCTTCCTTCCTTCCTTCCTTCCTTCCTTCCTTTTCCTTCCTTCCTTCCTTCCTTCCTTCCTTCCTTCCTTCCTTCCTTCCTTCCTTCCTTCCTTCCTTCCTTCCTTCCTTCCTTCCTTCCCATTTGTCTACATTAATACAATTAGCTCAAGTATCATCATCTCATTGCTACAATCTGTTCAGAAAACACCAAAGCATGTTAAAAAAAATATGAAAAGGCTGTTTCAAATGAAGCCTGAAACACAAGGGAATAGATTTCAGTGCTGCCCACTGAAAATAAAATTAAAAGACATGCCTGGGGGATTGGGAGAATCAAACCAACGATAAAATTAAGACTCTATATATGCAGTGAAAGAACACAGATTATTGCATGTGTGTGGAATTTCCCAGCTGCACAACAAAGTTTTGGAGAACAGCAATGAATTATATGACAGAACAGATTGTTATTATCCTGAAAATCCATGTAAATATACTCACATTTAACAGACTTATTTGATCATGATTATATAGGAAAATGCATTAATTTCTACATGACACTTTCTCTTAACACTTTCTCCTTCCTTCCCTCCTGCTCCCGACCCCTCCCCTGCTCTCTGACACAAATCCAGACATATCAGTAGGACATTTTTTTTCAAAATAAAATAAAATAATAATAATTAAAAAAAATCAAGATGGTAGATGCAATGGTGCAAAATAAGAAGAGGAAGGATTATTATATATATTTGCTACTTGGAGTTACTTATAAAGTAATAAAGGCAGTGAGGGGGGAAATTCAATAAAAAAAATAAAGCTCTGCTTGTTTTTTTTTTTTGTATATCAGATACACTGGATGGGCACACACAAACACACAGTTGTTGTTGTTGTTGTTGTTAGCTGCGAAGTCGTGTCCGACCCATCGTGACCCTATGGACAACACACAAACACACCCACAAATACAGAGAGAGAGAGAGAGAGAGAGAGAGAGAGAGAGAGAGAGAGAGAGAGAGAGAGAGAGGGAGAGAGAGAGAGAGGGAGGGAAAGGGAGAGAGAGAGAGGGAGAGAGGGAGGGAGGGAGAGAGAGAGGGAGGGAGGGAGAGGGAGAGAGGGAGAGAGGGAGAGAGGGAGAGAGAGAGAGAGAGAGAGAGAGAGAGAGAGAGAGAAATATCAGTTTTTTCTGAATTCATTATTTTCCAGATCTGTTGCGTCTACAACTCACAGAATTCTGAGAACAGTTACAACCAGCTGTGTTCCATTCATTAGGCTAATTATTTTGTTTGTCACACAGTCAGCCAGATGTTCAGACTGGATTTTGTATTTTTACCCACCTATCAAGTCCTTCCCAAGGACCTGGGATAGGCAGATGTGGGCGTTTGTGGGTGTTATAGATACCATTGGAGGATGTAAGCTGTTCTGAGCGAAGCTGCCTTTTGCAATTGACAGATGGTGAATTTGTCAATGTTGTTGGTGTTCAACGGTCCTATTGTTCTGGGATTGCACCTATTACTGTTGGTACTATTCCACCTTTATTATTCTTAATTATAACTCAAGGAGGTGAATATATATAATATTCCTCTTTCTCTTTTCCTCACAATAACAATTCTGTGAGGTGGGTTGAGGAGAGAGGGAGAGAGACAGAGAGACAGACCCTGGCCCAAATCACTCAGACGGCTTTCATGCCTAAAGTGGGACTAGAACTCACAGCCTTCTGTTTTCAAGCCTGGTGCCTTCACCGCTGGGCCAGACTATGAGGTAGGATGCGCAGAACTGTTTGACTGGTCTTGTCAGTATTATTTATTTATTTATTTATTTATTTATTTATTTATTTATTTATTTATTTATTTATTTATTTATTTATTTATTTATTATTTAAGCACCTCACGTCAGAAATGGTTTTTCCCCATCTGAAGTGAAGAAGACTGAAGTTCATTTGGACACTTTGCAAGTATCAAAATAAGAGCAATCCAGATTCTTCAGGCAAATGTTTTTATTAGGAAAAAAAGGTGCTTGGTGGAATTTACTTGGGGGAAAAAAAAAATCTCAGTCTTCCCACTCTGTAAAAGGGGAACATCCAAATACATTTCCTCAGGTTTCATCATGGATTATTTTCACATCCTTGCTACATTTTTTAAACTAAAAATAGAGGCTGTCGTCCTATCTGCCTTGAAAAGCAAAAAGAGCCTCTAGCATTAAGTATGGGCATTGCCCATTGGCTCAGAAAAAACAAAGCTATCCTAGCCTGACACAGATATACACAAGAGTTAAGAATGAAAGAAGGCTAGGAAAGAATAAAGTTCAGGACCAAAATAAAAAAAATAATAATAATTTGATCATCTTCCATCATCCACACACTGATCCTTTGATTACAGTGTTTCTTTTCTAGGAGATGCACATTTGTTTGTTTAATTTGGGACAGATGTTTAAGCTCCTAAGTTAAATTAACCCCTTTACTTTGTCAACACAGACTTGAAAAACTAAAAACAAACAAACAAAGATATTGGCTCCTTCTATTCTGGTGCTTCAAGTTGTTTGCTGAGAGCTACATATACCACATAGCCTACTCGCAGTGCAGTAAAATTCAGAGCATCCTAACAAAACATTCTTCATGCAGCATGTGTAGAAGGCCAAACATGGTCAAATATGAGAACCTCTGAATCATGTGAATCAAGGAGTCTGACAGGCAGAGGAACATGTATACAACTTACGACAGCTTGTTTAGTGAACGTTCGAAGTTACAACGAAGTCAACCGAAAAGTGACTTATGACCGTTCTTCACACTCATGACCATTGCGGTATCCCCATGGTCATATGATCAACATTCTTGGCAACTGGCATCATATTTATGATGGTGGCAGTGTCCTGGGTGTCAAACCGACAAACCTACTTTGGCTACAGCTACCTTTCTTCATTTTTTGGCTTGCCACAGCTAACGGGGAAGGGAAGATGCATTCTTCAAGTTCAGTCATAACAGTAACTTTCTTGTGGGAACCAAGGTCAAATACCTCAAGTGTTTGACGGGCTAGAACACCCATTAGAGAGCCCACCAAAGGTGTTAATTGGAAAATGTGATATATGGGAAGTTTAACTTTTTACTTTATAACCTTTTGTAACCTTTTTCAGTCTTGGTTTCACCTATGTTTGTGCTGATATTATGTAACCATTAAAATTTGTTCTTTGAGGAAAACAATTGCCTCAGAGTTCTTATTTCTATTGGTCTTATCTATCGGAACCAGGGCATTGGGATCATGTGATCACCTTCTGCGACCTTTGACAAACAAAGCCAATGGGGAAACCAGATTTACTTAACAACCATGTTACTACTTAACAACTGCAGCAAAACTCACTTAACAAATGTGTCACTTGGCAACAGAAATTTTGGGGTCAGTTGTGATCATAAGTTGAGAACTGCTCGCAATGTAATGACCACCAAGCAAAACTAGCAATGATAAACAATAGATGTCAGGAGAAATTTGGAAACAACACAAAACTGATGATTCCAAGTCCCACACAGATTTCAGTGCAGACATAGCTTTTCAAAAACTGGCCCTGAAGCTTTCCAACTTCAGCTAAAATGAGTATTGCATTTGTGGAAATGGCCAGCTGTGGAGAAAAGGGTGAGTTGGAGATTTAATTTGCAGACCTTGGTAATATGTTTAGCTTGCCGTACAAGTGATTATGAATTGTGGTCCAGCAGAACTCAAGAAGATTGAACTTTTGAAAATAACTAGATATGGGTGTTGCAACTCAGCAGTGTGTCACCTCTCCTCAGCTGTCTTTATCTTTCTTTCTTTTCTTATGCAGATAGAATCTCACTGCTTAAGGCAAAAGGAGGGGGGAAAATGGAACAAAGATGCTTTCAAGAAAAAGGAAAGTAGGAGACAAGAAAGAGCACTTATTGATAGGGATTTGTGTCTACCCGAAAAGCAAATACAGACAAAAAGAGCCTCTAGAAACATCTTAAAGAGCTGCTTGATCAAAATCAACTTTATTTTTTTTAAAGATATAGAAGATAAAGTGTAAAGTTTTTTTGTGCCTGTAGCAGTTGCTTGTTCACAGTGCTCTTGAAGAGAAGAGATGGAGGAAAACAAACTTGAAAGGGTAAAAGTCACTCAGAGAAACAATGTGAAATCTTTTTAGCTTTTCCTACATTCCACATTTCCCACTGGTCAGTAGCAATTTGAAGTCAATTTAATGAGTGCCAGAACTAAAAGGACTGCACTAGAGACATCCAAGAAGTTAAGGTTTTTTCCCCCTCCCTGATACTCTAGTTCACAGGTCTGCAACCCGCGGGTCCGGAGCCGCATGCGGCTCTTTCAGCCGTCTCCTGCGGCTCCCAGTCCTCTGCCATGTGCAGTCCAAAAAAAAAGTGGGACTAAAAAAGTTCAACCAATCAATTCAAATATGCAAGGTAGGTGCATATCTCGCCTTGTCTCCATTCTTCAGTCAAACCCTGTTCTGCACATGTGCACATGTACGCACATGCGCACACATTTTTTGCGGCTCCCAGTTTTTCCTTTTGTGAGGGAACCGGTTCCGAGTGGCTCTTTCACTGTTTCAGGTTGCTGACCCCTGCTCTAGTTGAAACGAGCTTGCAATATGGGTATTGTGGTCTGGGGTTGATGAGAGGAAACACATATATCCACTAAAAATGAAGTCGTCCAATGGTTGACTCTACATGAGACTTACAATCAATAGCATTAGATACTTCTCAAAATAATTCTTTTTCTCTGCACATACAAGCTAGAATGTCAAGAAGAGAGTTCTAGCCCCTCTCAGGTCAAGTCTAGATTTGTACACTCTCTTCTCCCTTATTGCCCCGTGTTCACCATGCTATTTTTGTAAGTGGGTCTCCAAAAAGGGATTTCACATAGTGGTTAAGTTGTTGGACTAGGACTTGGGAGATTCACATTCATATCCAACTTCAGCCGTAGAACTTTTCTTGATGATTTGATCCCATACATTCCTTTTCAGCTCACTCAATATCACAAGATGTTGTCACAGGAATAAATTAAAGGAAATTTCCAATTTTGCTCCTGTAGAAATAGAATAGAATGGAACAGAACGGAATAGAACAGAATGGAATGGAACAGAGCAGAACAGAACAGAACAGAACAGAACAGAACAGAACAGAACAGAATAGAATAGAATAGAATAGAATAGAATATTCTTTATAGGCCAAGTGTTATTGGACACACAAGTAATTTGTTTTACATTTATTGTGCAATCTTTTTGCAATTAAATTCCTTATGGAGAATAGGTTGACCCCTCTCTTCTTTGTGGCAGCCCCTGAGATATTGGAACACTGCTATCATGTCACCCCTAGTCCTTCTTTTCACGAAACTAGACATATACCCAATTCCTGGAACAGTGTTCCATATGTTTCAGCCTTCAGTTCCCTAATCATCTTTGCTGCTACCCTCCAGAAACTTCCAGCTGCAACTTTTTGAACCCTAAAAAGCAGCTCCTCCCCCAAACCCTACTTCTTGGAATGTCATCTCCTACCTGGAGATGACTTCTGCAGGCCTCCCACAGGTCAAATGACTGAGCTGTAGCCTCTGACCTGGGAAAGTTGTCCGTCCTGACCTCCCCCCCCTCTACAATCTTCTTTCCAAATCAGTGCAACTGTTTGCTGATTCGCTGACTCCTATTGTACAAACACAGCAGGACAAGAATGTCAAAAAATATATCTCACTTCAGAGTAACCTTATTTTGCTCCATCATCTTCCCCCCCCCCACCCCCATCTCAAGCTCCTTTCCTTTTCATTTTGTGCTTCAGCTGCTTCTTGATCCCTAACCATCATAACTTTTAGCTAGGACCTTGAGTAATAACACCAGGTTATTACTGTTTTAAGCAAAGACTCAGTAGTCATGCTCTTTCTGCCACATCGAGAAATGCTTTGTGGATTATATTACCTCTATGGATCATATTTAGTTGACTGGCTGAAAAGGCAGCAGGTGCTCACCTTCCCCTGTTTTTGCATTGCATGGGATTTACACACTTACCTCCCATCAAACGCTCTATTAAAGGGCTGTCAGCAAATGTATAAAAAGTTACATTTCTCTGCTTGTTTACCACACCGGAATACTTTCAATCACTTAGGATTCTTTGGCTTTTATGTTTTGAGGTTTTGGGAAATCCCTGTCATTAACTGGGCCCCACATTAGCACATCATCAGGATTAAACAAAGCAGTATTAGCAAAAGGATAGGTTCTTGTAACCTTAATCACAGGCCACATCAGAATTCTGGATTGCGTTTAGAAAGGGAGACAATTAACCAGAGATGATGATTTCTGTGTGAATTCGTTTTATATCGACTAAATTTTTATTCCCACAGATGTGGTAAACCATGGGCCGAGGAGATTTGCAATGGTCCATTGATCCTGGTAAAAGAAATGCAGATTTCGGCCACCATCTGTCCTATCTTCACATTTAAAAAAAAACAACGCAAACACCTCAATAAAGACAAATGCCTGTATGAGAGCAGATAACCAGGGCAATTTGTCAGCAGACAACCAGGAGAGTCTCCGTATTTTCTCCTGTTTTACCATTCCTCGCACTAATGTCTATTGGCTTTGATCTTCCTTTAATGGGAGAGCTCTTTAAATGAAATTAAGCAAAGGTATTAATTTTCCTCCTAGTCCAGGATTAATTTGCTTAACACTTTAAGTCACTAGAGAGGGTGACCTCTTCCGCAAAATAGACCAGAAGATTCATTCCGAAATTTAACAAGGATGATTTTTCCTCTTGGTCACCGTTTACACAAAACCAGTGGGAAGGACAATTGGGTGGGACAGTCCTGAGAGAATGGTTCATCCTATATATAGAATAGACATACAGGTAGTCCTTGACTTACAACCAATGGTGGGATTCAGCCAGTTCGCACCACTTTGGCAGAACCGGTAGCTAATTTTTTGTTGCCCAGGCCCAGAATGGACTTCCGGGACTGGCATCTACACAGAGAACTGGTTGTTCACATATTTGAATACCACCACTGCTTGTATCTAGATGTAAGCAGACATACAGTACAGACAGGCATAAAGACACTGCTTCAATTTACGACCAGTCGTTTATTGATCATTTGAAACCACAATAGCAGTGAAAAAAGTGACCTATGATCACATGATCAAAATTTGAATCCTTGGTAACTGGTGCATATTTATGATGGTTACAGTGTCCTGGGGTCATGTGATCACCATCTGTAACCTTCCCAGAGGGCTGCCAACAAGCAAAGTCAATGGGGAAGCCAGATTCGCTTAACAACTGCACAATTCACTTGACTGCTTAGCTGTCGCCAAAAGGGTTGTAAAATGGGGCCAACTCACATAGCAAATGACTTGCATGGAAATGTTGGGCTCAACTGTGGTCATAAGTGAAGGATGACCCCTATAGATATCAGGTTGAGCTTATTTCGTATTGCTTTCATGGACAGGAGTGGCTCTCTATTGCCTTCAAGTTCTACCTATTTCTCTGATGGTCTCCCCTCAAAGTGTTCATCACCACTTTGAGTACCACAACAGAAGCATGGAATGAAGTTGTGAGAAGATCCTTCAGGAAAATATTCAACATGTATGAGGGGAATCTATATGTGTCATCCTGCTCTTTGCATCTGAATGCTTATACCAGTGATGGCAAACCTTTTAGAGACTGAGTGCCCAAACTGCAACCCAAAATCCACTTATGTGTCGTTGGGTGCCGGGGGGGGGGGCATGGCCCATTGGCTGGGTATGGCCATTTGGGTGGGTGTGGCCTATTGGGTGGGCTTGGCTGCGGTGGTAACGGCAGACTGGGGGAGACTAAAAAGTTCAATCAATCAGTTCCAACTTTGCCAGATATTTTTTCCCCCACAAGAACTTGAAATTGAATTGATTGAAACCCCCCCTTTTTTTTGCACACAGCAGTGGAGGCCTAAAGCGAAAAAGTTTTAAAAAACCCAGTTGAAGGCCTAGGACTGGGACAATGGTGCATGTGCCCACAAAGAGGGCTCTGTGTGCCACCTGCGGCACGCGTGCCATAGGTTCGCCACCACTGGCTTATACTATTCATAGGGAATAACAACGAATGGACACTGTATAAAAGGTGTTATCTATGGTAGTCCAGAATGACCATCAAAATTCATTTTCTAGCTGCATTTGCATTCTGCAACTTTTCCAACATGGTTCTTACTCTGAGGTAAGCAAAAACTTGCACTCTGCTGCTGAGAAAAGGGAGAATTCACTGAAGGTGCAGGCAGATATTCATCACTGCAGAGCCTCAGAGAGAAGAACAATGTAAAGTGAAGCCCATTATTAGGGATGGCATATCATGAGGCGTTTTTGTGATCCTTTATTTATTGGCCCCATTCCTCTAATCTATCAAAGCTGCTTTGTACTGTTCTGCAGTATGAACCATCCCTGCAGCTAACATAACTACAGATGATTGCGGTTTCTTCACATAGCACATGCTTCTGATACGCTAGTTGCTTTGCAAAGTCTTCCTACTCCTGGATAGAAGTGGGTGCATGAAGCTTAGCTGTTGAGAATCAGAAGAATGAAGTGGATTTGTAGAAGTTCACCGCTTACCTGATAAACCAAACTATCTGCCAGGAGCAGCCTTGGAAATCCTCTATATGAGGGAAATTGAACGCTATTTTATTTTTGTAAGTGCTGCTTTTTGATATGCTGCATTATAGTTAGTGTAGGTCAGGGGCAGGCAACCTTGGCTCTTTTATGACTCGTGGACTTCAACTCCCAGAATTCCTGAGCCAGCATGGCTCAGCATGGAAACCTCTCCCTTTCTCCTCAGCATGGCTGGATCAGGAATTCTGGGAGTTGAAGTCCATGAGTCATAAAAGAGCCAAGGTTGCCTACCCCTGGTGTAGGTGGTCAGCATCACCAGGTATATACAACAAAAACTCTGCTACTGGGAAGGAGACACTCATGACCTCTAACAAAATTGTTCTTCTCACTGTTGCTTTTCACTGACTTGCCAGCTTCCAAGTAGACAGTGCTGGAGAGCTTGCCTTCTAATAGGTAATGCAGAAGACAGTTACTATTGGTGGTGAAAAAGCTAAGTAAATGTCCTGGTCACTTCCATTTTCTAGGACTGGCATTTCATCAAAGTCTAGTGTGACTCTCAAGCTGACAGTAGTTAAGCATGTCTACCCTATTAATTTGTGGCTTGTTCTATCTATCCCCATCAAACTCTCCTTTACTAACCTGTCCTGTCGTCTCCTGAAAATAATTACCGGTAAGAGAATTACAGCCTATTTGTTTCTCAAAATAGCAACAGAGCTTTCAGATCTTGCTCCAAATCCAGACTTTAAATTATATCAGCTATTTGTGATTTCTCTTGGTATGTATAGGGATGCAGTGGCTCAGTGGGTTAGGATGCTGAGCTTTTCGATCAGAAGGTCGGCAGTTTGGCAGGTCGAATCCCGAGTGCTGCGTAACAGAGTGAGTGCCTGTTATTCGTCCCAGCTTCTGCCAACCTAGCAGTTTGAAAGCACGTAAAAAATGCAAGTAGAAAAATAGGGACCACTACAGTGGGAAGGTAACAGCGTTCCATGCGCCTTTGGCATCTAGTCATGCCGGCCACATGACCACGGAGACGTCCTCGGACAAGCACTGGCTCTTCGGCTTTGAAACGGAGATGAGCACCGGCCCCTAGTGTCGGAAACAACTAGCACGCATGTGCGGGGGGACCTTTACCTTTACCTTTTATTGGTATGTAGTTCTGGATTAAAACTCTGAATTAATTAATTAATTAAGCTCTGAATTATTTAATTCCACCATAATATTTTCTTATATATATTTTCACTGGTATGGTTCTGATGTCTTTACGCTTTACAGAATGTTACTGCAATACCTGAGAAACAGCAAATTGCAATTTACTTTAGATTAAGTTAAATAGAAGAAGTAGTTGTTTTAAGGAATTTTGCCATTACTTGTAGCATCATTTATCTGGTTTCCTTTTCTGGATACCCTAAAAATTTGGACTACAAGTTGTATGAAGCAAACAGTTTTTTATCCAGTTTATCCTTCTTTTTCTGTGATGGCAAAATCAGAAGCTTTAACTGTTCAGTTCTGGATAACTCTGAATTTTGTGTAGAATAATTTTAATGCTACCCTCAGGGTTACACATAATCTAAATTCAGCCCACTATGAATTTCGCACATTAACTTCTGTAAAGTAAAGAAGATTTACTTAATGTCAAGATTTCAAATTGAAAGTGCTTGTGTTATCATGAGTATAATTGTCTCTTTATTGCCACAGACATCTGGAATCATTTTTTTAAAAAAAGAAAAGTAATAATAGTTTATCCCTTCCCTTAAAGCAATGAAGGAAAATATTTTTTCCTTCCTGATTTTTAATTAACTGTACAGCTACTGTATATCTGCAGTAAACTGGTGCAGTTTGGAAACAAAAGCATCAAAACAAAATGGAATCACTTTACATGCTTTATATGCCATTCCATAGTTTTCTTATAATATTCTAGAAAATAACAAGATGAAGAATCCTAATTTCTCGTACATTTCACTCCAAATAACCATAATCAGCATTGTGCCATGAAGCAGGGATTTGTTTTATGGGAGAGAAAAGGTAAGAGGATAGGGAGACACTACTAAGAGGCTATTTTATCATGTGGGAAAGATGAAAAAAAAAGATTGTCTCTGTGCATGGCTGGACACATGTGGGTGGGTGTGTATGCATATGTGTTTGTGTATGCCTTCTATTTAATCTCTGCAGGCTTCCTTAGAAAATCAAAGAACAACGACAACAATAATGGTGATGATGATGATGATGATGATGATGATAATAATAATAATAATAATAATAATAATAATAATAATAATAATAATAATGATGATGTTGGAACAGATCTTGGAGGTCATCTCTGTTCCAACCCCCTGCTCATGCAGGAAAGCCTATACCAGGCATGTCAAACTCGCAACGTATCAGGACTTTTTCCCCATTGCTGGCAATGGGGTGGGTGTGGTTTTGGTGTGATGTATCTGGCCCGTGGGCCGGCAGTTTGACATGCCTGCCCTATACTATTTCAGACAAATGGCTGTCCAGTCTCTTCTTAAAAACTTCCAGTGTTGGAGCATTCACCACTTCTGGAGGCAGATTGTTCCACTAGTTAATTGTTCTAACTGGCAGGAAGTTTCTCCTTAGTTCTAGGTTGCTTCTCTCCTTGACTAGTTTCCATCCGTTGCTTCTTGTCCTGCTTTCAGGTGCTTTGGAGAATAGCTTGACTCCCTCTTCTTTGTGGCAGCCCCTGAGATATCATGTCACCCCTCGTCCTTCTCTTCATCAAACTGGACATACCCAATTCCAGCAACTGTTCCTTATATGTTTTAGCTTCCAGTCCCCTGATTATCTTTGTTGCTCTTCTCTGTACTCTTTCTAGAGTCTCAACATCTTTTTTACATCGTGGTGACCAAAACTGGATGCAGTATTCCAAGTGTGGCCTACCAAGGCATTGTAAAGTGGTGTTAAGACTTCACATGATCTTGATTCTATCCCTCTCTTAATGCAGCCTAAAACTGTGTTGGCTTTTTTGGTAGCTGCTGAAATATGCTGGCTCATATTTCAGTGATTGTCCAGTAGGACTCCAAGATCCCTCTTACAGTTGCTACTACTGAGCAAGGTACCACCTACACTATACCTGTACATTTGGTTTTTCTTGCCTAAATGTAGAACCTATAATTTGATATGTTTGAATTTGACTTAGTGTGTGGTGGTTGCAGACCATTGTTAATGATAATGTGAAGTTTGAATGTAGAGCAGGGGTGTCAAACTGCAGGCCTACGGGCGGGATGCATCATGCAGAAGCTGTGCCCACCCCATTGCCAGCAATGGCAAAACCATCCCGATACGTTGCGCGACGTTGCAAGTTTGACATGTCTGATGTAGAGGATGGCAGTTTAATTACCATTGTGGGAAGTCAGCCCCCCAGAGGAAATATTAAAATGGCAGAGCAGTGGAACAACCTACCTCCAGGAATGGTGAATGTTCCAACACTGGAAGTTTTTAAGAAGAGACTGGACAGCCTTTTCTCTGAAATGGTATAGGGTTTCCTGCCTCAGCAGGGGGTTGGACTAGATGACCTCCAAGGTCCCTTCCAACTATATTTTTATTATTATTATTATTATTATTATTATTATTATTATTATTATTATTATTATTATTATTATTATTATTATTCAAAGAATCTTAAAGAGGCAGAAAAGCATGCCCAGTTTTTTTCTTAATATCCCCAAGTCTCCCTCCCCCAAGCAGAAACCATCTCTGTAGAAATGCAGATGTAAACCATTCAGGAAGGTTGAAGCTAGATTAAGAAGATAAAGACACTTAAAATCTACATACCCCACCTAAACTCTAAGACAGGACATAATAGGATTAACCCACAGATGCCAAGGGGGCACACTCAGACTCAGGTCAAAACACATGACACAGGAAATACAAAGCCTCAAACAGGAACAGGAAACAACCTCAAGAGCCCCAGAGGGTATAAAAACCCACCCCCTACATGTGCTCTCTCTCTCTCTCTCTCTCTCTCTCTCTCTCTTTTCTTCCAAAGCCATCTTTCTGTCTGTCTGTCCTCTTCAATAAACTGCAACCTTCTTTCTAAAGTAGTCACCATATCGTTGATTCCCAGCTTGGACTGAACCATGATGAAGATTTTTCCTTCAACACCATTATTAAGCAAGAGTGGCATGGCTGAGCTTGTTGGGCCAGGCTAAAAGTCTTAAACATGGTCTGCCAGAAACCCTTGAGAGATGGGAGGAATCCACAGCCTAAACAACAGCCAGACAAGAGGTATCTCAGTCCTGGAAGGAACGTGGACCAGGAAAAGCATCTGAGAAGGGCCCTTCCCTAATTTTCTGGAAAATAAAAGGAAGGGGACAGGAAAAGTGCTTTCAGATTCTGTTACTGTGAAATTTTAATAAAATACTTGTGATTTGTGTTTCCTGTTTGGACTACCGTGAAGGGCTGACACTCTGGGTCAATAGTAGAGTTTTTGCCTCATCCTTCTGCAGAAGACCCAGAATACGTGGGTCTCTCTCTACCTTCTGAGAGAACTTATGTCTGACCAACATCTAACTTTCCTATAATTCTTCAATGTGCCAGAATGCTTTGGGCCTTCAGTAGAACTTCAAAAGTCCTCTCCAAGCCAATCCCATAATCTTAAAGGCGAGGGATCCTGAACAGAGAGAAGAACCAAAGGAAACACCACATAAATTGGGTAGAAAAAAAATACGGACATAAAAAATTAACTAGTACAGTCAGTCCTCTGTTTGAAATGCATGTATTTTCCATCCCTCCCCACCGCCCCAATATGCATCCCAGAATTTTGCAGTGGTTAAGTATTCTATGGCAGAAACACAGACATTTTTCAGCAGATAAGACCAAAGATTTCCCTGAAGGTGAAACATTTGAAAACTACCGTTATTCTTTAATCAAACACATGCTCAGAGATAAATGGATTGTAAGACTGATTTTATCAGTCACAGGAAGATATGTTAGACAGCTAGCTGGGAGACACAATTATACCCTATCTAGCAAATGTATCCAGCCTATTAATTTTATTAATAGCTTCCAGAGTTCAAGGAAACAATGAGTCCTGCAAATCACGGAAATAGTAGGATGAGCGTGAGGCTGAGGACCTGCAAAAATTAAAAGAAATTAACAATGGTCTAAGTTTCTGTTTATTTACTTAGAAGTAAGTGTTATTATTTGTGCTGACACCTGTACCTTAAAGCTTGTGGAAAAAATAATGCATGGACTAGTCACAACAAATCAGCCACTTCTTCAGGAGGAGTTTAACAAGAGAATCTCCAAGAAATCAAACTTCTGCCAGTTCTGCTGTTAACAGAAGAGTTTTTCCCTTTCTTTTTTTCTCTCCCTATCCAATAAAGGTAAAGGTAAAGGTTCCCCTGCACACGTGTGCTAGTCGTTTCCGACTCTAGGGGCCGGTGCTCATCTCCGTTTCAAAGCCAAAGAGCCAGCGCTTGTCCGAGGACGTCTCCGTGGTCACGTGGCCGGCATGACTAGATGCCAAAGGCGCACAGAACACTGTTACCTTCCCACCGTAGTGGTCCCTATTTTTCTACTTGCCTTTTTACGTGCTTTCGAACTGCTAGGTTGGCAGAAGCTGGGACGAGTAACAGGTGCTCACTCTGTTACGTGGCACTCGGGATTCGACCCGCCAAACTGCCGACCTTCTGATCGACAAGCTCAACGTCCTAACCCATTAAGCCACCATGTCCCTCTCCCTATCCAATAGGTGGGTATAAATTAATCCACTGATACCGATTTGAGGAGCAGATAGCATTTAAAGTAGTTAGCAAGGCGTTAGTTCCTCAGTTTTTTTTTAATCACATTTATATCCCGCCCTTCTCCGAAGACTCATGGTGGCTTACAATTTAAAGCACAAATCAATGTTCTTCCCAGCTTTCTCCTTGGCTAACTATTTCCTTAGTTGTTTTATTCAATCACTTTCCAAAATTAGGGGACAAAAAAGTTTGATCAGAATATCAAAAGATTTTTCAATGTCAGTGTCTTATGGTAAGAGTAGAATTTCATTCAACTTTTACCAGATGACATTTCAATAATCCATGTTGTGTCTGAGTTTATATCATCCCAGAAACCAAAATATCTCTCAAAACTGCAAATTTATAATCCATCAATTCCATAATCCACATGTAAGATTTTGAAGGTGCCTAACACTTGGCACGGCATGCCCAACACAAAATGATTTGGTACTGGATGAATACTGGGCAGTAGAACTATAAGGCTGACAGCATTTGACCAGAGGTTTGTCTTAATTTTCTAGAGGAGAAAATGAAAATATGTGGTGCTATGATGGAGCATAAAGTCTCTCTTCTGCTGCATATGAACTTCCATTGCTGCCCTAAGTCAATTGGATTAAGATGGATGGCTATAGAAATTGAATAACCAACTGATTAAATAAATAAAATTCTGACTGACAGTTGATCCAGTTCTGACTTAAAGCAAATATTAAATTGCACAGGGCTTTCCAGGACAAAACCTTACCATTGCTATTTAATTTCTTTTAATAATTTTTAATTTTTGTATCTTGTTTTTATTATGTATTGTCCTGTTCACAGCCCTGAGTCCTTCGGGAGAAGGGCGGTATACAAATTAAATAATTAAATAAATAAATAAATAAATAAATAAATAAATAAATAAATAAATGTGGGGAGTGCCTGTTGTGTGGAATAAAAACCATTAATCTCAATGAATTGTATTTCCGTATAAACCTGTACTGACATACCTTGGTTGATACCCGGATGAGAGTAGATCCACGAATTACAGACCAATCAGTTTGACATCAATACCTTCAAAAATCTGGAAAAGATAATCAAGCAACGGATCTGTGGAGACCTAGAAATGAACAAAAGGATCACTTGAATAGGTTTGTTAGAACCAGATTGTGCTCAACAAACCTTATTGCCTTCTTTTTTGAAGTGACTATATTAGTGGATCAGGGAAATGCTGTGCATATAGTTTACTTGGCTTCAGGAAAGCATTTGGTAAAGTAGACCACAGAGCCTACTTCTTGATAAGATAGAACAATGTGGAATAGAATAGACAGTACCACCAACAGATGGATTCACAGTTGCACATAGCCTGTAGTTCTCAATGGAACTATGTCTACATGGAGTGGAGCATGCAGTGGATTACCTCAAAGTTCTGTCTTGGGCCCAGTGCTCTTCAGTATCTTCATAAATGATCCAGATGAGGGGATGCAGATGACACCAATCTGGGGGGAATTGCTAACACTTTGGAAAATAGACTCAAGATTCAGAAAAATCTTGTCAGACTTGAGTATTGGGCCTTATCCACAAGATGCAGTTCAGTGGTGAGAAAAGTACAGTAAGGTCCTGCACTTAGGAAGGAAAAACCAAGTGCATAAGTATAGAATAGGACCGTGGTGCCGAACCTATGGTACACGTGCCGCAGGTGGCACACAGAGCCCTCTATGTGGGCATGCGCGCCATTGCCCCAGTCCTAGGCTTTCAGCTGGGTTTTATAAAACCTTTTCACTTTAGGCCTCTGCCGCCATGTGCAAAAAACAAAACAAAAACGAAGGTTCAATCAATCAATCAATTTCAACTTCTTGCAGGAAAAAAAAAGATCTCGCAAAGTTGGAATTGATTGATTGAACTTTTTAGTCCCACCCAGTCTGCCATTACCACTGCAGCCATGCCCACCCAATGGGCCACACCCATCCAATGGGCCACGCCCACCCAGCACCCTACAATACATAAGTGGGTTTTGGGTTGCAGTTTGGATACTTGGTCTCTAAAAGGTTTGCCATCACTGGAATAGGAGATACCTAGCTCAACAGTATTAACTGTGAGAGGGATCTAGGTGTCCTAATGGACTATCACTTAAATATGAGCTAGCACTGTACTGCAACTGCCCAAAAAGCCAACACTGTTGTCGGTTGTATCAACAGTGAGAGTGATAGTACCATTTTAAAATGCTTTGGAAAGACCTCACTTCTGGTCATCACAATTCAAAAGCGATGCTGAGTCCCTAGAAAGATTGCAGAGAAGAACCACAAGGATGATAAAGGGTCTGGAATTAAATCATATGATGAAGGACTAAGAGAATTAGGTCCTTGAGATGTGTTTGGATATTAGTAGCTCGGGTTGATAGTTAGGTTGTTAGTTTGATCTCCATGCTTAGTGATTTGGCTGCAAACATTTTGTCTCCATTCTGGGGGACATCTTCAGTGTGCTTTAAAGGCCAGTGCTGTGACAGATGAGCACAACTCCAAGCACACTGAAGATGTACCCCCAAGTGGAGACGAAACATTTGCAGCCAAATCGCCAAGCTTGGAGATCAAACCAACAGCTCAGAATTAGGTACATTTAACCTAATGAAAAGAAGCCTCAGGGGAGACATGATACCGTGTTTCCCCAAAAGTAAGGCCTAAACTAACAATAAGCCCTAGCTTGATTTTGGGGGGTGGGCCTAATATAAGCCCTATCCCAAAAGTAAGCCCTAGTTTGGGAGCAAGAGACACACCTAAAAGTCAAGCTAGGGCATGGGTGGAGTCTGGATCTGACCCATGCACCCTGCACCCACTTACCTTGCAACTAGGCCCCTCCTTGCCAGCCCACTTCTTTTGAGGCCTCTTCTGCAGCCAGGCCTGCATTTCTTAGTCACAGGGCTTTCCGGAAGGCCTGTGCAGCCAAGAATGGAGCTATGGATTCAATTCATAGTTCAGTTCTGGAAGACCTCAACAGCTGAGCACCAAGCTCAGTACTGCTGCTTAGGCCTTCTGGAAAGGCCTGACTGCAAAATGCAAGTCTGAATGCAGCTGCAGAACTTCAGCCCCAGAAGAAGTGGACCAGCTAGGTGGGGCTCTCGGTGCCGGAGGTGAGGTAAGGCCTACTGTCAAAATAAGAGCTGGTGCCTCTTTTGGAAGCAAAATAAATAAATAATAAGACCCAGTCTTATTTTGGGGGAACACAGTAGCAGTCTTCCAATACTTGAAGGGCTGTCAGAGTGAAGAGGGCATTGATTTAGTCTCAGTGGTGGGATTCAAAAACCTGAACAACCGGTTCTATTATGTGATGCAGGCCTGGCCCTCCAATGCCTAGAATGGACTTTTGGAAGTGGCATCCATGCACTTCCGGTGGGCCATTCTAGGCCTGGGAGGCCTCCTCTAGATTCCCAGGTCTAGACTGGACTTCCAGAAGCCAGCTGGTTCTCTGAATTCAGGTAAATTTAGCTACCAGTTCTACTGAACTGGTGAAAACTGGCTGAATCCCAACACTGTTTAGTCTCCATAGTACCTGGCAGCAGGACAAGAAGCAATGGGTAGAAGCTAGTCAAAGGGAGATTCAACCTGGAAATAAGGAGGAATTTCCTGGCAGTAAGAATGATTGATCAGTGCAAGAGCTTGCCTCCTAGAGATGTAGGTGCTCCATCACTGGAGGTTTTCAAAAAAAAAGGTTAGACACCCATTTGTTCAGGATGGTATAATAACTCCTGCCTTGGGCAGGGAATTGAACTAGAAGATCTCCAAGGTCTCTTCCAACCATATGACGCTATGATTTTAGGACTACCAGATCTACCAAATCTGAATATGCTAACATTTGTTGCCTTCTAGTGGACGTTTGTATTTCCATCAGCCGGATCTATCATCTCAGATGTTTGATTTTTGCACAGAAGCATCTATTTGTCTTGCATTTCACGAGATATGTGTACTTTTAGGGAAGGTAATTAATTTCTTAATGAATGCAATTTATATCTTGCTATGAATTCATTTATGTAAATTGTATAATGAGCTCAAAAAGCAATCTGTATAGTAATTGTCTTCTTCTTCATTTTTACTTCCAAACATAAAAAGCAAGTCAGGAAAAGATTATGAAAGGTCCACCACTCTTAACCATTATCACTTTTATCACCATTAATCAGTAACAGTCTGCCAATAACATGCGTAACAACATTTTCCCAATCTGGCGCCTTCTAGATACATAGTTGATAACTTTCAGAATTCCTCAGCCAGCATGGCCATTTGTAGGAAAGAATTCCCACATACCTAGACGTTGCCTAGATTGGGAAACACTGGTGTAGAATATCATACCCTGAGTATTTTGCACTAGTTTTAAAGCAATTGCAGACCTCTGTGATCTCATTTCATCTATGTTCGATTTATTTAATTTATTTCTTGCTCCGTAGATTTTGCAGTTAGTCTGGGTTCTGGTTTGCAGGGACTCCTTCCTTACATTTCTTGATTTCTGGACATTTGGTCTTACAAGGAGAAAGTTGACTTGGTACCTTTTTATCTTCTTTAGAGAGAGGGGAACAGAGGAAGGGCAGAGGGACAGAGGAAGGGGAGAAGATGGCAGGAGAGGGGGAGAGAGTGGAAGAGACAGAGAGAGAAAGGAATAGAGAGGGAGAGAGGGGAAGTGGGAATAAGAGACAGAGGGATAAGGAGAGAGAGGAAGAGAGAGGGGAGGGGGAAAGAAGTAGAGGAAGAAAGGAAGAGAAGGAAAGATGAGAGGAGGGATATTCCGTGAAGGGAGAAGGAGAGGGGGAAATAGGGAGGAGAAGGGGAAGAGAGACCGAATGGGGAGGGAGAGATAATATCAAATAAATATAGACCCTTAGCAGATGGCAGCACTTGGTTAAACTTGTCTAAGTTGAGAAGCTGAGCTATGACAGACCTAATTAATATTTGGATGGAGGAATCTCCATAGACTTCATGGGACTTGAAGATAACCTATGAAGTTGAAAAAACATCCTGGAAAAAGTCAATGTCAAACCATTTCCCTTGGCTGCCAGAATAGCTACATGGATGTGTCCAGGAAATTGTTAAGATCAACAAAGAAGGAGATCAGAGAAATTAAAAAAAAACCATGAAATAAAGACTTCCTTTTTACGTAGGGTTGGAAAGTGGAGCCATCTTGTTTAAACCTTTACTTTTTCAATTGGGTAAGGTTGTAAGGTTTTCAATTGGGTAAGGTTGTAAGGTTGTCGATCAGAAGGTCGGCAGTTTGGCGGGTCGAATCCCGAGTGCTGCGTAGCAGAGTGAGCGCCTGTTACTCATCCCAGCTTCTGCCAACCTAGCAGTTCGAAAGCACATAAAAATGCAAGTAGAAAAATAGGGACTACTACGGTGGGAAGGTAACAGCGTTCTGGGCACCTTTGGCGTCTAGTCATGCCGGCCACATGACCACAGAGACGTCCTCGGACAAGCACTGGCTCTTCGGCTTTGAAATGGAGATGAGCACCGTCCCCTAGAGTTGGAAACGACTAGCACGCATGTGCGGGGGAACCTTTACCTTTACCTTTTTAAGGTTGTAGATAGTGAATGGGCTTGGAACAAGGAATGCATGTTAGTACTATTAATATCTGAAAACCAATTCTGTTTGTGATGATCATTTCTTGGCACATCTTGAATAGGAGCAACAGAGCAGAAGAAGACTTTGCCATGGGCATTTTAAGATAGATTTGGAAGCAAATTTTAAACCTTTCCAAATAAGTAAAGGAGACCGAATGATTCCGGAGTCAGCCCAGACTTTTACAAGCTAACTTCATTTGTATGGAAGCAAAGTTACAGCAACAGTAATTGCACATTAAATTAAAACTGATTATCTGCTCCCACCTAAGTGAAGCTAAGCAATTATCTGAAGACGTACCCAAGACAGACAAATGTTAATGAAGCATTTGCAAAACTTGCATTATATTCCTTTTATATTTATTTAATAAAAATGGTTTCAGGATTGCTGAATGATCTCATTTGTAGAGTATCATGAGAAAACATATGCTTGAACATAAGCAAGTTTTTCTAGAGGGATAACCTCGACTTGTCAAGTGTGGCATATGGCACCCAAAAGGACATATTGCTATGCAAAAGACTTGCATATGAAAAGAAGAGACTTTTTCCTTTTTCACTGGGCCATCTTAATTCTTCCTTGGATCTCCTCTTCCCTCCCTCTTCTTCTCAAATATCTGTGTGTGTCTCTGTGTGAATCCAATACTACACACACACACACACACACACACACACACACACACACAGAGAGAGAGAGAGAGAGAGAGAGAGAGAGAGAGAGAGAGAGAGAGAGAGAGAGAGAGAGAGAGAGCATTGTTTGGTGGAACCACCTGGAATTTTGACTGAGAAAAGGATTAGAGAACCAATTCCTTTCTCAGCATAAACCTATTGTTTTAGAACAGTGGTCCTCAAACTTTTTGGCACCAGGGACCAGTTTTGTGGAAAAGAATTTTTCCAAAATTGGGGGGGGGGGGGCAATGGTTTTGGTTTCGCACTCTCACCTGCTGCTCAACCAATTTCATGGAAGACAATTTTTCCATGACCGGGAGGCAGGGGGGGAAGGGTTGGTTTTAGTTTTGCCCATTTGCCCACCAATCACCTCCAACTGTGAAACCCAGTTGCTAACAGGCGACAGACTGGTACTGGTCCGTGGCCTCGGGTGGGGGATAGGGACCCCAGCTTTAGCATGAAAAGTGAGTTTGCATTGGTTGGTCCTTCAGTCTAGAGTGGCCCTATGATCCAAAATTACTTTTCATTTATTTATTGCCCAGATAAAACATCAAAGTAGAAAAACAGTATATAAAAATTAAAATGTTATAGTGAAAATTTTAGAATTAAAAGTTTTTAAAAAACTTCTTTAAAAAATAAAAATTGTTAAGGAGGCAAGAATAATTAAACCAAAAGCAAAAGGAGGGCTCTCATGGCACCATAACTGCATGCTTCTTTGGCTTCCCAATGCAAAGCCACAGAGCCATATGTTAGCCCTTTTTGGAAGACCAGGACAATGGGGGCTAGAGGAAGAATATTCCATAGGGCAGGGCCAAGAGCAGAGAAGGCTTCCTTCCTAGACCCCACCAGTTGGAATTCTATAATTGACAAGGTCTGCAACATACTGTAGAAGGAAAAGTCTTCATCATGGTTCAGTCCAAGTCGGGAATAAACAACATGGTGGCTGCTTTAGAAAGAAGGTTGCAGTTTATTGAAGAGAATAGCCAGACAGAAAGATGGCTCTGGAAGAAAAGAGTCACCACTCTGGGGTGTGGTGGAGGTGACTTACCTTTCCTGCCTAACCAGGTAGGATGGGCTGATGTAATGAAATAAAGATGGTTTTCTAGATTACTTAGGACATATCAGAGACCTGCCATTAGAAAACAGACCTCTTGCTGGCTTTTTAATTATCTGTAGGCAGCAGAGGACAGATGGACCACAGTACCAATCTTCTCAGTTTTTGGTTGCTCTTGGTGGCCATTCAAAACTTGAAGCTGAAAGAAAACACCTGAAAAATGGATGGTGTGTAAAATCATAATATTTCTCAAGGAGATGGGCCAAAAGGCCAGGGAGAACTTTGGCAGAAAGAGAAGATAGTGTTCTGTACCAGCCTACTACCAGCCCTGCAGAAAAAGGCAGGGACATCCCCTTTACGAAACGGCAAGAGGCTGGAACTAAGCCTGCCAAATTTATTAACATAAAACAGAGCAAACAGAGCAAAGAGAGCAAACACGAACCATGAAACAGGAGCTATTCAAACGGTTGCCTTCAGCAAACCAGCCCTCCCACACATTCCCCTTTTAAACAGTTCAGGGCGTGGCTTCTCTCTGCCTCCTTCCGAGGTGCCCCATTGCCTTCCTCTGTTTACTCCTGCTTGACTGCCTCCTGCGTTGGGCGTCCTTGAACAGGGCCAGCTGTGGGTCATCATCCACGCTGTCAGGCTCACACAGCTAGGTCTGCGTCGTGACCAGATAGGAGGGGCCTGGCTGAGGGCTCTGCGGAGCCTCAAGGCTATCCTCTGCAAGCTCTCCAACACTGCCCTCCTCCTCCTCTGAATCGTCTGACCCAACTGCGGAACCCACAGGCTGACCCTGAATCACAACAGATAGCCAAGAGATATCTTGTGCTTATTCTGAGTGGCACACGCAAACACACACACAAATATTTTTCAATAAAATGGCCCTGCATATTGAGGTGGGCGGCTTTGATGGCAAGAGAGAATGATATGATTAAACTTCCTATATACAGTAAGTGATATACCCGCATTATGAAATTCAGTTGACAAACAGCATAAAGACATGGGAAGGCAACAAGGGTAGAATGGAAGAGCGTGACAATCAGATAAAGAAAGGGAGAGAAGGAAGTGGAAGAACTGGAACTGTCTATTAACCAAACCTGATGTTCAAGTCCAAACGGTTCTCCTTAGGCTTGTGCAAGGAAGCTTCATGAACAAAAATAACACAGAATCTAAACAGAGAAATGGCACCAGAAGACAGCAGATGAACTAATTGTTCGTGCAAATGTGCCTAATTGATAAAATTTATTCTAATTACAACATACGAATTTTCCTTCTGGTCTCTGGCTTGGAGACATTTTTAGCTCAGAACATTAAGTTCCCTGGTTTGCATGGAAACAGTGGAATATTCTCATACCTTATGGGTCACGATGAAACTACTTTGCACAGAGACTCACCCCACCATCTATTCCTTGTCTTTGCTTCTTTGCTTTCTTGAAGATGGGGACCACATCAGCCCTTTTCTAATCCTTTGGTACTTCCCCAGTGCTCCAGGATTTTTGAAAGATATGGTGCAATGGTTTTGAGAAAACATCTGCCAGCTCCTTCAGAACTCTGGGATATAATCTGTCAGGATCCGTGATTTATATTCATCAAGGTTGGATAGGTGTTCTCTTACCATTTTCTTGCTTATTCTAATTTTTGTTTCTAATTTGTCTTTTGCGGTGTTTTTTTGGTATGTTGGGCTATAGTTTCTTTTTGTGTGAAGACTGATGTAAAGTATGAGTTAAGCAGCTCTGCTTTCTCCCTATTGCCTGTTATTTCCTTGTCATCCTCTCTCTTTAGTGGACCCACCGTTTCCTTGACTTTTTTCTTGTTGTTAATAGGTTGGCAGAAACTTTTTTTATTATCCATGATTTCTGTTCCAAGTCTTTGTTCTTTCTGAGCCTTTGCTTTCCTGACTTCATCTTTGCATGTTCTGGCTGTCTGCTGATAATCGTCCTTAGTTATGTGCCCCTCTTTCCATTTTTTGTATTTGTCCTTTTTGTCTTTCAGTTTGTCAGAGAGATCTTTGTGCAGCCATACTGGTTTCTTCTTGAATTTCTTGTTTTTCTTTTTCAGTGATATTGTGCTGGCCTGGGCTTTTATGATCACATTTTTCAGAGTTTCCCACGCTTCTTGGATTGTTTTCCCTTTTAGAATTTTCATCCATGGGATCTTTCCTAGGTTCTCTCTGAGTTTGTTAAAGTCATCTCTTTTGAAGTTCAAGACACTGGTTTGATTATTTTCTGTTGCTAGTGTTTGTGTTATATTAAATTCCAATATGACGTGGTCACTTTTGCCCAAGGTTCCGACAACTTCAACTCCCTCTATCACTTCTTCTCTATTAGTTAGAATTAAGTCCAGTATGACTTTATGTCTAGTTCCCTCCTCCACTTTTTGGATGACAAAGTTGTCTGCTAGGTTGGTTAGGAATCTGTTTGATCTCTCACTTGCTGCAGAGTTTGTCTCCCAGTTGATATATTTATAGTTACTACTGTCGTGTGCTTCTTACATACAATAGCTGGTTGGCAAAGAGTTCATCTATTTCTTCTGATTAGTTGGGTGGCCTGTAATATACACCTATGGTGATGTCACTTTTTTTCTCTTTTATATTGACGCATATACATTCTGAAGAGATTTTATCTTGGATCATGTGCATTTCTGTAGATAGGTAGTGTTCCCTTACATATAGTGTAACTTCCCCTCTTTTTGTAGACCTGTTTCTTTTGCACCATTTGCATCCATCCATCAGTCCATTCCATTAATGGGTTTTGTCTCATCAGGTTTCTGTAATGTCAACTATGTCATACCATCCCTCATGTACTATTGCTTCTAGTTCACTCTGTTTTTCCCCAAGCTTTG
Organism: Vipera ursinii; assembly: GCF_947247035.1. Lineage (NCBI taxonomy): Eukaryota > Metazoa > Chordata > Lepidosauria > Squamata > Viperidae > Vipera > Vipera ursinii. The sequence continues at coordinate 78,999,235 of NC_139515.1, read as the reverse complement.
AGCATTTGTATATAAGCATTCAAGACTTTTATGCCTGTTTGTGGGCATGTTTCCTCCATCTCCTGATTGTTGTTTAGGTTTTCCTTTTTTCTTGTCTGTCTACCTCATTGTTTGATTTGTTTTCTTGGGATTTATGATTGGTTTTGGGTTCTGGAGATTCTAAAGATGGGTCACCCTCCTCCCTCAATTTTAGTTTAAAGCCCTCCTGATGAGTTGGGCCAGTCTTTTCCCTAGTACATTTTCCTCTGCTTTCGTGAGGTGCAGCCCATCCCTTGCCAGGAGTCCTTCATGTAGGAAATGCTTAATAATCTTTTTTTTTTTAATCCCATTTATATCCCGCTCTTCTCCGAAGACTCAGGATGGCTTACAATTTAAGCACAAACCAATGTGCTCAGCAATAGCCTTCATTCTATGTATATGCCTGCTTATTAGGGCTTTCACACACACCCCCAAGCGGCATTATTACAAAGTCAGCTTAATTGCCCCCAACAATCTGGGTCCTCATTTTACCTACCTCGGAAGGATGGAAGGCTGAGTCAACCTTGAGCCTGGTGGGACTCGAACCTGCACTAATTGCAGGCAGCTGGTGTTACTTAAGGAGACATTAGCCCACTGCTCCACCAAGGCTCTTAATAATCTTAATAATCTGTTGTAGCTATTTGATGATATAAGGCTGTTTAAGAAATTAATCTCAGATTCCCAAATAAAGAGATTGGGCACCCTTCCGCTTGCAGCTTTTATGAAAGCCATCACTGCTTTTGTTACTTTCCCCTGGGTTCTCCTGTACCAGCAGATGTCTGCCGCTGTCTGCTTTCTGCTCCATATATCATCTCTCTCCCCTCTTCCAAATATAGCAAAGTAATAAGAAAACAAGTTTGGATTCCTGAATGAATTCTGCTGATGATGATGAATGAAACCAAAGAGACAGGTTGATTTTCATAAGTTAAATTGAACTTCATCGTGCCGAGTGCAAAGGCACCCAACACAGCGGAAGGGAGGGAAAGATTGGTGACCTGAGCAAACTTGACAAGAGAAGAAGGAAGAATTTATGTGCAATGGCCTAATGTCATTTGAACAAAATGATATTTTCTCTTTGCTTAGAGGGGACCAGAAATATGTCATTCAGCCTGATGGACCTCATCCAGCAAAACATTGGAGCATCGCTGTAGTTAAATAGGACCATAATCTCATCCAAATAAATACTTCTTGTCAGTGGATTCTTGCCAAACCCTATTGCAAATCAAGTAGATAAATACTAATGTTGTGATTGATCTGTTTTAATATTTTATATTCTGGTTTTTATTTTATTTTATTTTATTAAAAAAAACCTGACAAATATAACATTAACATAACCAGCAAATGAGTAGCAACCCGTATACCAAAAAAACTAGCAAACTCAGACACAACACCATTAAAAACAAAATTAGACACCATCAAAATGATGGAAATCCATGCTAAAACCCACTGGAATACTAAAAAAATGTCTACAGTCTTGTAGGAAAGATGACTATGATTTTGGGGATTGGTATCATCAAATGAGAAATTCTTATTTCTCATTTGATGATACCAAATTCTTATAAGAATTGAGTTTTTAGAGAAAACTTTATACAAAGCATGGATCTTCTGTGGCCTATGCCCATGACTATTTCACTCAGACCATGACTAACAACATGGTACCTGGGTAAATATGATAGCTGAATTTGGGGATTTATTATCCCAGTAAATTATTAATTTGTTTCCTAAGGATGTAGCATTACCACCACCATGCTTATCTTCAATATGCACCATATCCTGAACACACAAAGCAGTTTACATATATTGACAATTCTTAGAATTAACCTGCAGGAAAATTTAGTATTGTCCCTATCTTGCAAATCAGGGCATTTTCTACATTGTGTATTACCTTTTACATCAATCCCACTTCAATATTTTTTTATGTTAAGAAGTCCCAATATTTTACGTTCTCATCTTCAAAAGTTTCCTCCATTTAAATTTTTGGGGTGCCTCTGTTCTTTACCTCTTCAGTTTACTAAATGTTGCTTTGAGGATCTGAACTACATGTAGCATAGTATAATACAGTTCACCATAGTTCTGCATAAAAACACAATCATATTCTCAGTTTTACTTTTAATTCAAATAATCATGCACTTTGCTGATTTTTTTTTTGCTACAGCCATATGCCAGCTTTAATGTTTTCAGGAAAGCCAAGGTCCATTTCATTACAGCCCTTTAGATTAAATTACATTGTGGATAAGACAGGCACACTCCATGTCCTTTCTCTGAAATTCTACCATGTAGTGGGACCTAGGAATTGTGCTTTTTCCACAGCAGTCCCTGCCCTGTGGAATTTCCTTTCTACTGGGATCTGGAAGCCTTCCAGAAAACCATGAGGAGCTGGTTTTCCCCTAGGCATTGGGATAGGGTGAGACTGAATCCCAGGGATTGCATTGCTCAATAGACTGGAGATTGGTGGTTAAGGCACTGGACTTTTGGTTTTATTGTGTCCTTTGGTCTATACCTATGGTGGCGAACCTATGGCACGGCTGCCATAGGTGGCATGCAGAGCCCTCTCTGTGGGCACATGCGCTGTCACCCCAGTCCTAGGCCTTCAGCTGGGTTTTATAAAACCTTTTCGCTTTAGGCCTCTGCCGCCATGTGCAAAAAAAAAAAAAGGTTCACTCAATCAATCAATCAATCAATTTCACCAGCTGCTTGCAATTAGTGCAGGTTCGAGTCCCACCAGGCTCAAGGTTGACTCAGCCTTCCATCCTTCCGAGGTAGGTAAAATGAGGACCCAGATTGTTGGGGGCAATTAAGCTGGCTTTGTAATAATGCCGCTTGGGGGCCCCCCCGAAAGCCCTAATAAGCAGGCATATACATAGAAAGAAGGCTATTACTAAGCACATTGATTTGTGCTTAGATTGTAAGCCGCCCTGAGTCTTCGGAGAAGGGCGGGATATAAATGGGATTAAAAAAAATAAAAAAATTTCAACTTCTAGCGGGGAAAGAAAAGATCTCGCAAAGTTGGAATTGATTGATTGAACTTTTTAGTCCCACCCAGTCTGCCATTACCACCACAGCCATGCCCACCCAATGGGCCACGCCCACCCGACACCCGATGATACATAAGTGCGTTTTGGGATGCAGTTTGGACACTCGGTCTCTAAAAGGTTTGCCATCACTGGTCTATACTATTGTTGTAAGCTGCCCGGAGTTATATTTCATAAGATAGGCAGTCATGTAAGTCTTACAATTCAATATAATAAGTATGCTGTCTGAATGCCCATTCTTTGGCTTCGACAAGATCCTTTTGCAAATGTTTGATGCTCACGTTTTGTGGTCATAGTTGCAATTATGATAGATAATTTGATGTCAGCAAGCTTGAGTACTTTAGTACTCATCCCTAAATTTTGATTTCTGAACAAAAACTAGAAACCATCACTTCCAAAACAGACCTTTGGGAAATCTCTTCATATTTGTTCACTTGAAGGCTGGCATTTATTTTTTTCCTCTTAACTTTGTAGAATTTAACCAGCTTTTCATTCTGAAGAAGCCCTATATTTTTATCCTATCACTTTTAGGCTTGCACAGATGGGCAACTTTGTTAAAAGCCTCTTAAATTCCAGTAAACATGTCTATTGGAAATTCAAATAAATACATCTACCAGATCAGTTGACACTCTACAGTAACAATTATGAGGCTTCTTCTCCGTAGAAGTCATGCTGATTTTTCTTCCGCAAAAATATCTATATCCTCTTTGACCTTGACTGATCCTGAAAAAAAGCTAACCAGAATTGAATATGATAGTACTTGCATTCGAGACCACTCAGGAAATACCAGGGTTAAATTGGAAAGTCAAAGTTTTCAGAAGGCAGCAATGATAACCCACTTGCACACTGCTGCTCTTCCATATGGCCAGTCATCAGGAGTTGAGCTTGACTAGAGGGAAGGTTTATTGACGTAAACCATTTTTAATTTAACTTGATGTGACTTTGGAGTTAAAATTGGAATGTTTCAAGGAGAGAGAAAAAAAGTGTATGAATAGATGTAGAAGTTTCAGCCCTTTGAAAGAGAGCAGACAAGGAAACCAAAGTTATGAATGCTAATACTACTTTTGTTATAAGTTTATAGCAACAGAACCTTGCAAGTCTGAATGGGTCTCCCCTCCCATTGTCTGCAAGAGAATGAGGGATGGTCAAGCCTGAGGTACTTTCTCAAATTACACTTCTGCCTAGATCTCAAATCTCTCTGATATGATCATGGTCATGGTAGTGGGTCTTCCTCCAGTTCCTCAAGGTTATTTTTATAGTCCTTTAAATCCAGCATCGACCCTTGTTGCAACATATGAAAACATCATTTAATTAGTGGTCAGGAAGAAGCTGATGGATACCAACCAATTGGATAATTTCTATCCACCTTAGTTCTTAATGCCTCATTCACACTTTCCTGAACAGTTCCATGCATAAATATTCTTTGTTGTTATTGTCCTAACACAGTGATGGCAAACCTTTTAGAGACCGAGTGCCCAAACTGCAACCCAAACCCCACTTATTTATCACAAAGTGCCAGGGCTGTATCAGCATTATTGTGCCCTCAGGGGAGGTCAGGGGGGGACATGACCCACTGGGTGGGTGTGGCTGCAGTGGTCATGACAGATTGGGTGAGCGTGGCCGGGGCCAATCCCTTGCCATCGCTGGGGCATCCCCAGGGGGGCCAATGCTGCTTGCTTGCTCACTTCCTGCCCTGTTGCATCCAAATGCCACATGCTCACTACTCTGGCAAACTCTGCTGGGGCAATGGCACGCGTGCCCACAGAGAGGGCTCTGAGTGCCACCTCTGTCATGCATGCCATAGGTTCGCCACCACTGTCCTAACAATTCTCATTCCATTTGGTGAGAGGGAACTCTTTGGACATGCTTTCAAGAGAAGTGTGGCATACTCGCACATTTATTTATTTATTTATTTATTTATTTTATTACATTTATATACCGCCCTTTCCCGAAGGACTCAGGGCGGTTTACAGGGTGATTAAAAAACAAAGATACAAAAGTTAAAAACAGATTTAAAAAAGTTATATTCGTCCCTGCATAAGTAAAACCCCAGTTAAAATTAAGATTAAAACTAAAATTAGAATTCTCAGCCTGGGCCAGAGAGCTCAAAGAGCCAGGTCTTCAGGTCCCGGCGGAATGAACAGAGGTCGGGGGCAGTCCTCAGCTCCACGGGCAGCTGGTTCCAAAGGGCAGGCGCACCCACTGAGAAGGCCCTATCCCTGGGTGTCGTCCGCCGGCAATCTCTTACCGGTGGCACCCTGAGAAGACCCTCCCTGTGGGAGCGCACTGGACGAAGGGAGCTTGATGCCGGCAGCAGGTGTTCCCTCAGATATCCTGGACCTAAGCCATTTAGGGCTTTATAGGTCATCACCAGCACCTTGAATCTCACCCGGAGGGCAACCGGGAGCCAATGCAGCTCGCGGAGTAGAGGTGTTACATGGGAGTATCAGGAAACCCCCATCACAACTTGTGCAGCCGCATTCTGCACCAGCTGAAGCCTCCGAGTGGTCCTCAAGGGCAGCCCCATGTAGAGAGCATTGCAGTAGTCTAAACGGGAGGTCACGAGCGCATGGGTGACTGTGCGTAGGGCATCTCGGTCCAGGTAGGGTCGCAACTGGTGCACCAGGCAAACCTGGGCAAAAGCCCCCCTGGTCACGGCTCCTATATGGTCTTCAAAATTGAGCCGTGAATCCAGGAGGATGCCCAAGTTGCGAGCCCTATCAACGGGGGGTAACACCTCACCCCCCATGCTCAGTTATGTGCCAGATAGTGATAGGTCTGAACGTCTTGTCACCTGCAGCCTCCTTAGCTTCTCCACACAGCCTTCTCAGATTGTGAACAGCCAAAAAAGCTTCAGAATGATGGAAAGATGTGCGAAAGAAACTGACACCACTGACAACTTGGGAAAAAAAACTTCTATGAATGAAATTAGCAACTTGGGTTTGCAATAAATGTCCTACATCTGGTAACATCACCAAGGCTTCTGGGACGATTTGGCATGGGAAAAAGTAACCTTTCTCATAAGCTTAAAATATCAGGATGAATTTGCAATCAAGTGTTTTACAAGCATCCATTTTTGATTACTGATTTGACATACATTTTATTCCTCATTACCCTAATAAATGACTTGTTTGGATTTTAATGACTCCTGACTACTTTATTGTTATGAGCATATTGCCTTTGAGTGCAAATGTTCCTGTGGAGAGAAGCAAAATTAGTAAGTGAAGCTAAATTTGAAATATTCAGGCAATGAAATGAAAAGTCTGGGCAGATTCATTAGGCCCTAAAATCCTGCCTTTGGCTTCACACGCTTAATTCTTTGACCAGGAACAAGCATGTAAAGTTGACCTGTAGCTAATGAACCATTGGCTGACTTTTCTCGAGTGACCTACAGCTTTGTAAACATTTTAATTTAATTCTCTGTCAATGATTCACATTAGCAGCTTGAGTTTGCTAAATTGAAAGTCTAAATTTAAAAGTATTTTATCCCTAAATAGATGGGGTTTTATATCTTTTCTCTCCAAAAAACATTCTGGAACAGTATTCTTCACCTTAAGGTGCTCCAGGGAATTTTATTTCTGAAGTTCAATGCCAACGGGGAAGCTTGGTAGCTGATTTTCCCACTGATTGTCCCAAAATCAATGGTTTTAGACCCCACATAAGTCACCTCCTTTCTCTGCAGTCTGTCCTTCGTTGTCCCATTTGAACTGACAGCTGTTTTTGTAAAGGTAGAACTTAAACCTTCCTTTAATTGTCAGTTGAGGAGGAAAAAATTAATTGGAAGCTGGTGTCAGTGATGCAAACTGAGAATCATGAATTCTCAGCTCTCTAGAACAGACATGTCAAACACAAGGTCCGGGGGCCAGATTCGGCCCGTGAAGTGGTTTCATGTGGCCCGCGAAGCCATCCTGGAAACAGTGAGGGAACAGCCCCCACTGCCTTGGCCCTGGCCCAGAGACCCTCCTTCCACCAGAGACCCTCAGATCTGTCCCACTCCTGCCCAGGCCCCCATAGACACCCTTGATGCGAACGATGTAGAGCTGGCCACGCCCACCCAGTAGGCCATACACACTCTAGCCACGCCCACCCAGTAGGCCACGCCCACCCGGCCCCCTGAGGGCAACCGCAATGCTGATGCGGCCCTCAATGAAATTGAGTTTGACACCCCTGTTCTAGAACATCTACATCTGACAACCATATTCTGGATCAGTTTTAATTTTGAAACATATTTCAAAGGCGCAGCTAAACTGTGATGTCTGTGAAACCTACGAGTAACTTCATGCAGTTTCTTTGGAATAGGGTAGAGTACATTACTAATGTGCATGCCTTGATGTCTCGCCATGGTCAACTTTTAAAATTTATCTTTTAAAAAATTATTGTACTTGTTGATCTCGTTTTTGTTGCTTTAAGTCATCTTTGCTTGATGGTCTGCCCTTTCAGGAACACAGACTTCAGCTGTTTCATACCTCCCCTATAGCTCTCCCAAGACTTTGGGATAAGGCAATCAGCAAACTAGACTCTCTCTCTCTTGCATTACAGTATTTTCAGAAACACTGAGGCATCTTAATATTGGCACATGAGCCTGGTGCATTGTAACCAATTATGGGAAATTCTCAAGTTAAGATTTTGGCAGGAATCCAAGGAAAACAAAGAAAAATGCCCTACAGGTTTGCCAACCATAAGCAGGCTCAGAAGGAAAATGTGAGACACACTTATTTAAATGTCCCATGTCAAAAAAAAACCCTGAAGTTTAACTACAGCTTTATTTTGACCTACCTATGAAGGCAAGTAAATGAATTACAATATGTAGCATTTTTCAATAAAAGCAGAGGCTTCCAAATTTCCTATTAACTAGGGCATGAATCTAACGTGCACAGCTTGGTACATCTGTGATTTTCTTGTTTCTCATCTTGTGGATTTATTCATATCTTTGAGTCTCCTCTTGTTCTACAAAGGCACTCCTTATAACTTCATTGAGGTTTACATGCCTCTGTGTTCAACACAAAAGACTTGTTTGTCAATTATTCATAGCTATAGCTTTCATCTGCCTGGGTTTCCCCCCCCAACAAATAAAATTAAATAAAAATAGGAGGTGAACCCCATCACCGGTGTGATGTTTAATTTAAAATAAAAGTCTCACACTGGGGGGGGGGAACCTTGTATGTTTCTAAAAGAAACTGTATCATTTATTAAGATCTCTTCCTGCAAAGAGTTATTGGGTTGCTTCCGTTTCACCCGAATAGAATAACGAACAGTACAACATGCCAGATTAGAAAATGCTGAAATTGTCCTCAGATCAGTTAATCTGAAATATAAATGTTATGCACTATATCTTAAAATGAAGTCAAGAGCAATACTGAACTAAAATCCCAGCCCAAATCTGGCTTCCAGAGAAAAGGGTACTTTGTCTTCCAGATTTTTCAATGCTTTCTCATCTCGTTTTGTGATCTGTCCTTGTAAAATTAGTTTATGGGATTGGAGGAAAGAATAGAGAGAGAACACATTGAGAAAACAATGTAGAAAGCTGATTAGCAAGATCTTCCTCTTAGCAGTCACTTCCCTGACCAGAAGACTGTTAGACAAAGAAATGGATTTTTATTTTTTTTAATCTCACCTTTATTATTTTTACAAATAAGGCTAAGGTGGGACTTGAACTTGCAGTCTTCCACTTGCCAGCCTGGTGTCTTAACCACTAGACTAGACTGGCTCTTTATGACCTTGATTCTTCATTTTGAAGTCACCTGAGGAAGCAGAGATATGGCCTAGGAGATTTATGCTTCCACGTTCCTTTGAACTTTCAGGATCTTGTTTTAAAAGGGAAGACAGGTCTCTGCATAAAGGAATAATAAATCACAGCACAGGCACACAATGTTTTCCCCTGATTAATCAACAGTAATTAAGGAAAGAGAACAAATAAACCGTACCCTCACCTATAATTTCCTTTCAGGTCAGTAGGAAGTGATAACATGACAAACAACTATTTATTGTAGGGTCTTTGGTGTTCTCTCTGCTTGGTGGTTTTCTTGCATGTGTTTCATTACCCAATTAGGTAATATCAGGGCTTTTTTTTTCTCATAGAACGCTCAGAATGGAGTTCTGGCACCTTTTTTGGATGGAACCTTGTAGGGTAGGCAAGGCAGGTTGTATGATATGTGTGAGTTCCGGCACCTTTTTCTTTTTACAAAAAAAGCACTGGCTAATATCACCAGCACCCAGGGCTATTTTTGTCATAGAAGGCTCAGAACGGAGTTCCGGCACCTTTTTTGGATGGAACCTTGTAGAGTAGGCAAGGCATGACGTGTGTGAGTTCCGGCACCTTTTTCTTTTACAAAAAAAGCACTGCCAGCACCAATAATGTTACCTAGTTGGATAATGCAATATCTGCAGGAAACATCTGCAACCAAGCTCAGAGAGCACCCAGTACCTCACAGTTCAACCCCGAGCCACAAATAATTCTCTTCTATTAATACAACTATTTATTGTCTGACATATAACTCATTTGATATGATTAAAATTGTCAGTTTGAATAACTAAACTGATATGCTTTGAAGTTTGATTTGATGAGTGTGACAGAACTCCCAAATTAATTAGTAAATACCTATATTGAGCTGATTTTAAGCGATTTGAATTTAATACACTGAATTATAATCAAAATCACCCCCAATGCTTCGAGCCAAAACTTCACACAGCCTTACTATTGCCAACCTCAAATAAAGCTTTCTTTAAACAATGAAATTTGAAATCCTTTTCTCTTTGGGAGTCAGTTTTAAAACAGAAGCAACATGAAATCCATGGTAGTGTAGGGTTTGAATTGTTGGATTGTAAGTGAGTAGACTAAATTCGATTTTCCATTTGGATCAGGTAAGTTAAAGTTGATTTCATGGCATCATTTTCACTTAGTCCAATATACCTCACCTAATTATTGTTGGGAAAACAGATGATAGAACATCCCACATAGACTCTTGAGTTTTCAGGGGAAATATGGAACATATATGTTGATGTTATTATTGTTGTTATTATTTTGCCAATGATCTCTGAATTGCAGTTGTACCTATGATGTATCGCATGCCGCAAGTGTTTTCATGACATTTCAGTATGTCCTTATTCTAACATTTATAATATGAAAGGGTTATTAGAATATTGATTTTGGGAAGTTATTAATAGACTAAGATCCAGATGGATTTGAAATAAGATTTTGGAATTCATTATAAAAAAATCTTCCTGTGGGAAAATACTATCGGTTTGAATAGTTAAAAAAAATGATAGGATAGAACTTTAAAAGTTGGACACTAGAGGGAGCAAGAAGGATTCTAATTAAACAAGAACACTTAAATCTGACTTATTAATACTGAAAGAAGTAAAATATTTTACACTGGATGTATTGGAGGATATTTGTGAACAACAAATCCAAAAGTTATTTTTAGGATAGTTAAAAATAAAAGGAAGGAATATAAATTTGGTTTATTTGATCAAGGTTATAACAGATATGTTGTACATCTGATAATCCTTAATGGACTTTTGTTGCCAAGGTCTGAACGAAGTGGTTTTAAAAGATTTGTTTAAAAGATGAGATATCAGAAAAAGGGATTATATTTCAAAGAAGGGGATAAGTTACTAAAATTGTTTATACCTATGGTGAAGACAGAAGACATTTCTTTATATATACATTGTAAGCCGCCCTGAGTCTTCGGAGAAGGGCGGGATATAAATGGAATTAAAATAAATAAAATAAATAAATAAATTTCCTTTTTCTTTATTATTTCTCCCCCTCCCCCTTTGGATTTCTTTTTTTCTGCACTTTCTCTGTTTTCTTCTTCTTTTACTTTGTACTAATTTTTATCTTTTCAATTGTCATGTTTAATAAAATTACTATTTTATTTTTTTAAAAAAGAAAAGCAATAGCCAATTAAGTCTCTAAAAAAAATCTATTTTGTAATAACAGGCGGCTCCAGAGCGTGCAAATGAATAAAATGGACAACATGCCAAATAGATTTTTTTTTCCTGCTGTTTCCAGGCCAGCCTGAAGTGTAGCCAATGAAAAAAAGCACGTTTCTCATTTTGTTTAACTATAAAATGGGAGGGGAGGGAAAGGATGAAATTTTTATCCCTGCTTAAAGGCTCATTTTCCATTTGGAATCTCTTTGTAAAACTGTTAGGAATGCCACATGTCGGTATAAAAGAGACAGCGCGTCAGTATCATCCCCAAAGAGAGAGTAGACTGGGTGTCACATGGGTTGATTTGTCCCATCTTCCTTCCCCCCTGCCCCCCCAACACACACATACATCCTGGATTTATTTCTTTCCCTTTCTCTATTTTCTGAAGGGTAAAATACACTTGACTAAGCACTATGCAAGAGAAGCTCACAAATATTATTAAAGTGAAATAGCACCCCCGCCAGGTTTCAATTACAAACTGTGTTTTATGCACAGGGAGAAAAATACATAGCAAAATGCTGGCGAATTGAACTTTTTCTGCACTAAAACCTCTCCCTTTATTTGAAAGAAGGAAAGGCAACATATCTGTTTAATATACGGGCATGGATCTCTCTGCATTGTGTTAGGCCCATTGTGTTCTCTACACAACTCCTTTTGGTGTGAGGGTGTTCTAGACCAGGGGTCTTCAGACTTGGCCCTTTTATGACTTGTGGACTTCAACTCCCAGAATTCCTCAGCCAGCATGCCTGGCTGAGGAATTCTGGGAGTTGAAGTCCACAAGTCATAAAAGGGCCAAGTCTGAAGACCCCTGTTCTACAGTTTGTACTGCACACTGAGGGGAAGGATGAAGCTTAAGGCCTCATTTTCTGAGGGGAATTTAAAAACTGTTTGGAATGAAAGTCAATAATTTTGTTCTGACACACCGCGTAGAATGCCAAAACAGGACCAAAATTGAGGGAGAAGGTCGCAAGACTATAAAAGTAATCATGGAAGACTGTTTTTGCATTTCTGAAATAGCATTGTACAGGTAAATGTCTATGGAGATTCTCAATCATCCATGTCACGGTTGTCCCACAGGTGCTTTTCAAAAGGCAATGGGACTTCTTAGTTTTTTCTTGAAAAGGTTCTGCTTCTCATCCAAGAAGCTTCTTCATTTCTTTAACTTGGGTGAGAAGCGAAATGTTCTGAAGAAAAAACTAAGAAGTCCCGTTGGCTTTTGAAAAGCACCTTTGGAACATTGTACAGGTAGTCCTTGACTTATGACCACATGGAGCCCAAAATTTATGTTGCTAAACAAGGCCATTGTTAAGTGAGTTTTATGACCTTTTTGCCACAGTTGTTAAGCAGATCACTGAAGGTGTTAAGGGAATCGTGCGGTCCTTATGAGATTCTGGCTTCCCCTATCGGAAGCTGGCTGGGAAGGTTACAAATTATTATTATTATTATTATTTATTAAATTTGTATACCACCCTTCTCCCGAGGGACTCAGGGCAGTGAACAGGGCACATATAAATAGAAAATACAAAAATTAAAAGAGAATTAAATAATCGCCCAGATAAAACAATAACAATATAAAAACCCATTAAAAACCCTAACATCCCCCATCAGGCCAGGCCAGCCTGTTCAAATAAATGGGTCTTCAGACCGTGTCGGAAGGAGCGAAGGTCCGGTGCCGTCCGGAGCTCAACCGGCAGCTGGTTCCATAAAGCCGGAGCACCCACAGAGAAGGCCCTCCCCCTGGGGGCCACCAGCCGACATTCTCTGACCGGAGGCACCCTGAGGAGGCCCTCTCTGTGGGAATGCACAGGGCGGAGGGAAGTTGACGCCGGCAGCAGGTGGTCAAATGGTGATCGCATGATCCCAGGACTGTGCAACTGTCATAAATACATAGCAGTTGCCAAATGCCCAAATATTGATCATTGTTGGGATGCTGTGAAGGTCATAGGTGAAAAAAACAGTCATGAGGCACTTTTTCAGTGCCGCTATTACTTTGAATGGTCACTAAATGAATGCTTATAAGTCGAGGTCTACTTGTATACACAGGGAAAAATGAAAATAAATAAATAAATGGGAGCAATAATATCTGAAACAAAAGCACTCTAAAAGGTTGCCAAAGACACAGGAGAACAAAAGAAACAAAGTTAGATCATTCATACGTGATAGCAGTGTTGCAGTATCTGAGGGGCTGCCACAAGGCAGAGGGGGCCAGGTTGTTCACCAAAGCACCAGAGGGAAGGATGAGAAACAACGGTTGGAAACTGATTAAAGAGAGAAGCAACCTGGAACTAAGGAGAAACTTCCTGACAGTGAGGACAATAAACCAGTGGAACAGCTTGCCTCCAGAAATCGTGGGTGCTCCATTGCTGGAAGTTTTTAAGAAGAGACTGGACAATCACCTGTCTGAGACGGTGTAGGTTCTCCTGCTTGAACAGGGGGCTGGACTAGAAGACCTCCAAGGTCCCTTTCAGCTATATTCTATTCTATTCTATTCTATTCTATTCTATTCTATTCTATTCTATTCTATTCTATTCTATTCTATTCTATTCTATTCTATTCTATTCTATTCCCTCTCTGAGGAACAGTAGACAAATGTGGGCCCTTTTCTGGAAAATGCAGTCTTTTTTATTTGTAGTAGTATTTAATTTTCAACAAGGCTTTGATTTCACTCTGAACATTTCTAGCATTGTTTCTCATGATTTGGAGGTAAGCACTACATAAACTTTACAATGTAAAGTAGGCACAGTCTCAGGTGATGTTATGGGCAGATCATGACCATCAAAAAATCTACATCAACTGGGGATTATTTTTTCCAGAATTTCACACCACCTGCTCTAACTGGAGGTGCCAAGGCCTGAATCTGGATAATAGAAGTGGCATTCTCACAGCGTGCTTCATCTAGTTAATGAAGATAAACCAAGCCACGTTCAGAGATACACAATATATTATACCCTAAAATAAACCAACCAGCTGGGTCTGCTAGGCTCCAAAATGAAGCAAATCTAAAAGTAACCAGACCATGCAGGTCCTTAATTGAAGTGATTCCTTACACAATTACTGGATATAAAAGCACATGTTGTAATCAAGAATGTGGTTAGTGCAAGAATTCTGAAAATCCTTTTCTCCTCATCCCTTGCTTACTGGGGCATCTGGGAGGTGCAGTTGGAGAAAGGTTAAGATGGCCCCTGTAACATGTGATTGAAGCCCTATTTCTTTGTGACCATGGAATTATGTACACCAAAAGGGATGAGCTTCAGCCATGATGGCCATCTTGACATTTTTTGACCCTCGGATGCTACTGTATCCCTTAAACAGCTTTCAGATCATCTCTTTCAAAGACAGTCCTTCAAAGAAAAAGAATTATGCCCTCATGGACGCATAGAATTATTTCATATTTATTTAGATCTTTACCTTAGGTCTAAAGAACCATCCCAATCCATTCCCTCATTCTACTATACTGATCCTAGTTTATGGAATTTCCATTCAGAAAACCTTGAGGGTGTCATCTTTCTCTCTCTATCTCCACTAAGACTTCACCCTCCAAGTAACCTTTGGCTACCAAAACACCTGTTTGCTTGTTCAGACCTGATCTTTGGGAAATCTGAAAGGAATGTGAAACAAATGTCAGTCTTAGCTTTGAACTTGAAAAGGGGTTTTCTGTGTGTACGCTAGTGTGATGTAGTATACAGGTAGTTCTCAACTTACGGCCACAATGGAACCCAAAATTTATGCGGCTAAGTGAGACATTTGTTAAGTGAGTTTCGTCCCACTTTAAGACCTTTCTTGCCACAGTTGTTAAGTGAATCACCACAGCTGTTAAGTTAGTAACAGGTTTTGTTAAGTGAATCTGGTTTCCCCATTCACTTTGCTTGTCAGAAGGTGGCTGTTGTGTAGTGAGTTTGTTGCGCAGGAATGAAGACAAGGCAAGTGAGTTCAGCAATGAACATGTTTATTTGCTTGCAGGATCTGAACAGGGGAACTAGGCTGCAGCTTGCAGCAATTTATAGCCTGGCCCCTAGGTGGCAGCCAATAGGTTTAAAGTAACCCATTGCCACCTAGGGGCAGCCAATAGCAGCACTGGAAACGGGGTGTCTGAGGTGCTGGGAGCCGTTAGCTAGCTCCAGCTTACCACGTGGAGTTTCAATTAAGCCCAATACATTACAGTGGCAAAAGGTGAGCCTTAGACAGTACAACCCTCATAAAATGAACCAGTTGCCAAGCATCCGAAATTTGATCACATGACCACGAGGACGCTGCAGCAGCCCTAAGTGTGAAAAATGGTTATACATCTGGTCATTATAGGGATATATGCCCTGATGATTGATTCTAAAATATGCTTCAAATTGCTTCGATTGAAGTGGAAGGCATACTTATCAACAAACAAATATAAGAAGCCCAAGGGTGCTGGAGTTTGCCAAATAAATAATAGTATAGTGGAACAAAGAATATTTACATATCTCCCTTTGCTTACCTAGTCCTCATTTTCCAATTCACCCATCTCCCGGAGATTGTCTGCCCCTTCGCGAGTGAAGTTTGAAAGCAAATTCAAAATGCAAGGGGGAAATTTTCTACATGATGGCCTTAGTTAACTGTTCTTCTCAAGTCTGTCTTCTTCTGGGAAATTGAGACAGCTTGAAAGCTATTTCTATTGTTTCGCATCTGTTCAGCCAAGTAAGCATTGTCAGATTCTTAACTGGCTGGATTCTGATACTTATTTGGAGGTGCTCGGCTAACAAGAAAGTGAAAAGAAGTGCTAGAAAGTGATTATTTTTTTTAAAAAAAATAGAACAAAAAGTGAGAAGGAAATTTTATTAATGTCCAGCTAGATGCAAAATGTGTACATTCTGTGAGGTAGGGAATGAGATATAGTTCTAAATGACATGAAGACAGGCAACGTAATGTTATGGTTGCTGACCCTGCATTACGAGGGTTATGTTTACAAACCTATAAACACACACTGAGAGAGAGAAAGAGAGAGAGAGAGCTTTATTGCACAAGCAATAGATATAATTTTGAATAATAAAACAAATTATTCAGACAGCTAAAAGCTATTTGCTTGTTGTTGTTAGCTGCAAAGTCTTGTCCGACCCATCACGACCCCATGGACAACATTCCTCCAGGCCTTCCTGTTCTCTACCATCTTCTGGAGTCCATTTAGGCTCACGCCTACAGCTTCAGTGACTCCATCCAGCCACCTCATTCTCTGTCATCCCCTTCTTCTCTTGCCCTCAACCTTTCCCAGCATTAGGCTCTTCTCCAGTGAGTCCTTCCTTCTCATTAGGTGGCCAAAGTATTTGAGTTTTAGCTTCAGGATCTGGCCTTCTAAAGAACAGTCAGGGTTGATCTCCTCTAGGACTGACCGGTTTGATCGCCTTGCAGTCCAAGGGACTCACAGGAGTCTTCTCCAGCACCATAGTTCAAAAGCCTCCATTCTTTGGCGCTCAGCCTTTCTTATGGTCCAACTTTCACTGCCATACATTGCAACAGGGAAGACCATAGCCTTGACTATATGCACTTTTGTTGACAGGGTGACGTCTCTGCTTTTTAGTGTGTTCTGCTTTTTAGTATGCAGCTATTAGCTTAACCAATGTTAATCTAGGCTGCTTGAAATAATTCTTCCCTAAATAATAATTCTTCCAGATGAGCATGTGCTAATTCCTCTAAATATACATAATTTACAAAAAAACCACCTGTAAATAACATGTGCCTGGCTAAGGAATTTGGGGAGTCATAAAAGGGCCACGTTTGAAGACCCCTGACATAGAAAGTAAAGCCTAAGCTTTTACAAATCAACCTTCCTGTTGTAGATCAAATGCACCTGTTTCTGTTTCTATCAATTGCATTCTATATCCTTTGCCATGTAAATCCTGAATAATTTTGAGGAACTTTAATCCTGGTGGAATACAATTCTCAGTCAACATCATGGGATTGCTTAGGTTGAAACAATATTAGCTCATCCAGAATAAATTCATATGCTAGGCATAGCTACAGGTCAGGAATTAAAACTTGATGTTGACAGTTCTTAATTCTTTAAATCACGTTACATATGCATTTTATATCCAGTGACCACAAAATTGAGGAAACATTTTCCATTCTACTTTCTGTCCAGCTGGGGTATTCACTGGAGACAGTAAAAAAAAATGCAAAATGGAGACCATGATCTTGTGATTGAAGCCCTTCCCATTTTTAGGTGCATCATGAAAATGAACAAAAGGACACTTGTCAAGTAGGATTATTCATTAACTTGGGCTAAGCCTGAATGATTGTCCTCAGACAGAGGCACTCTTAGAACAGTGTTCTATTTGTTGAGGACAAACACATATATAAACAAACAAAAAATGACATGCATTTAACTAGTGTTTTGGGGGAATTCAAATTACACTAAGCTTAGGAAGTCCCATGCCTTAAAATGCTTCAATAAGCAAGATGCTTTTTGTAAATCCATTATCTGATGCAGCTGAAATATTTAGCTCTTGCAAAAACTGTGTTTTATCCTTTTTTCCATAGAGATATCTTTTATCCATAATCTACCCACTTTAGATCTCTGTGTTTTATAGTCTTTTCATTTCAATTATTGTTAGACCTGGTATGTTGTGTTCTAGGTAATGATGAGAGAAAATCTCCCCCCCCCAAAAAAAAATCATCATTCCAACAAGTTGTGTGACTACACTACATTTGGTGGATATCAATAATAATAATGCAGAAAATGTCACCTAACAGATGGAACACTGCAAATATCCTGCATCTGGGATTTGGCAATTTTAAGATGTGTGGATTTAAACGGTTGGCTGGCTGACTGGGGAATTCTGGGAGTTGAAGTTCACACATCTCAAAGTTGCCAAGTCTGAGGAACAACGTTCTAAAACAAACAAAATGTAGCCAAAGAAAGTTTGATTCCAAAGAAAGTTTGACTATTGTATGACATTTATTTCTAGGTTACATCAAAAACTGCCTGCCAGATGCTCAAGTGATACCCTCTCAAAGTGGTCCATCATTGCAGTACTATACTTTAGTGTTGAATTCAGACAATCCAATTTACTAGCTTAGCTAAAGATTTTGCAGCTGCATTTGCACAGTGAAAACCTAAGCTTTAATCTTGGGAGATTTCTTTCCCCCTTAAAGTCATAGCTGTGTTATACAAACTTAATACCTTTAGCTATTTATGAGACAAAGTACGGTATTATATGAAGCCAAGAAAAGGGTGTGTGTGTGTTGTTTAATTCTGCCTCTTCTATAGATAGAGAAGAGATTGAAGAAAGCATCATAGCACTGGAGGATTGCTCGGAAACAAAAATCCAACTAGGATTTAGCCACCAGTTCAGAATGCTAACCAGTAGCCAACCTGGCAGAAATTCAGAACATGACAAGCAATTACTTATTTATAACACTTTGTGCAGGCTTTATCAAGCCAATGTAAAATGAATGATTCTGAAAAACTACTACACAGTGCATTGAGAGGATCTTTCGTGATCAACAGAAGAAATGAAATAAAATAAAAACGCAATCCAGTACTGCTTCTTTTTAGCAGACGTTATGGGCTTTACCAGGGCTTTTTTTCTCATAGAACGCTCAGAACGGAGTTCCGGCACCTTTTTTGGATGGATCCTTGTAGGGTAGGCAAGGCGGGTTGTATGACATGTGTGAGTTCCAGCACCTTTTTCTTTTACAAAAAAAGCACTGGGCTTTACTGATAAGCATCTGGACCCTTTAATAAAATCTTCAAGTATTTCAACAGTCACTGCGCGGACTTCTTAGCAACTGTTTGCTTGTGCATATAGATAGTCCTCTACTTACAACAGTTTATTTATTTATTTATTTACTTATTTATTTATTTATTTATTTATCTATATTTATTTATTTATTGATTGATTATTTCATAAAATGTCGTGTTTCTTAAACATGTAAGACACCACTTAAAACAGTTTACAAATAATGAAGTGGTTGTTACTAATTATCTCTTATGATTTTGATTGAGTTTTTCCAGGATTCATGGTTTGAAGCCTTGCCCAAAATAATTCAAAGGGAGGAAAATGGACATATTATTTCCATTCAGTCAGTTTAACATTTTTTGCCTTTTCATGTTGGTATTTTTTTCCCCCTCGCTTTCTTTTTCTTCTCTAGCACCTTTGGGAAGGACAAATAGCAGTACTAAAATCAGTAGCTTTCAGAGGAAAAACCATGGAGTAAGATTATCTGTTTAATAAATCAGTTTGTAACCTGAACCTTTCAAACAACTATCAATATCACCACCAGCAGCCAAATGGAGAGGAGATTGCAGGCTACCCTTGTTCATAAAGTCTGAAATTGAAGTAGCCGAAGGACCACTCGGGACGACAGGCTAGTTCAACAACAGGTTTATTAAGAGCAAGGCAAACATAGAATAACTTGTCCGGCTTTTATAGCCGGCAGCTGGTAGCGAGGACCAATCAGCGGTGTTCATTTTGGCGCCCTGTCAGGCAGGGACCAATCCGCGTCGTCTTTTGTTGACAGCTCCGGCTTCCGCGTGTCTTGGTGTTTTGACAGCCGCGAGCTGTCAGTGGTTGCGCCTGCGCTGTACGGTGGGTGCTTTGACAGCTCAGGCTTCTTCGTAGTCCGGCGTTTGACAGCCGCGAGCTGTCAGTGGTGGCGCCTGCGTGGTGCGAGGAACTTTGACAGCTGTCAAGTTCCCGCGTGTATTTCTGTCAGGCGGTTTTACTTACATATACTAGGCGATGCCTTCATATTGTACTGTTAACATATATATACATTGATTAAAGGAATGTTTACATATATAATACACCCCTTACCCCTCCCCTGGTTCGTTTCTTCCTTCTTGGATGTTTGAACCTGCCCACTGATAGTCTTTTAGGTAGGTGGGTGGTCTTCGATTCCTGGTTGAGCGGCGAAGGGGTGGTGGGTGTTCTGGTTCTGGTTCTTCGTCTTGGTGCTCAGCTTCCTGGTTTGGGATAGGCCGCATTTCCGGTGGGGGTTGTAAGTCGGCACTGGGTGGTTGCTCAGAAGCGTGTGGTGGTTGTCTGGGTCTGAGCTGGTCAATATGGCGGCGTATGTTGCCCTGTGCTTGCGTAGCTACCAGGTATGAGATGGGCCCTGTTTGTTTTATTACTGTCCCTTGGACCCACTTGTTTTTATCTGTGTATGAACGTGCCCATATTAATTGACCCGGGTTGAGTTTGCGGCCGGGGTGGGGGTGCTGTTTTTCTTCTGGGGCTGTGTCAGGGTGCAGTCTGTCGAGACGTGTTATTAGCCTCCTCCCCCATCTTAATTCTGCTGGTGATTTGCTAGTTGTAGAGCATGGTGTTGTGTGTTGTGATAAGAGGAACTGGCTGAGTCGCCTTTGCCAGTTTCCTTTAACGAATTTTTTCAAGGCTTCTTTTGTGTATCGTACCATAATTTCAGCCATTCCGTTCGACGATGGGTGGAACGGCGCCGACGTGACCAGCCTAATACAATTCCTCGTAGCGAAGATCTGAAATTCACGAGAGGTGAATTGAGGTCCATTGTCAGAAACTATGGTATCAGGTAGGCCGTGTGTTGCGAATATTTTTCGTAAGGCTTGAATAGTGGCTGTGGACGTTGTTTTCCTAAGGGGTGTGACTTCCAGCCATTTGGAATAGCTGTCCACTACAATTAAGAAACTTTGGCCCTGGATAGGTCCTGCAAAATCTATATGTATACGTGACCAAGGGTTCCTTGTAGTCTCCCATTTATGGATTGGTGCCTGGGGTGGTTCATTCCTGGTCTCCTGACAGGTGTAACACCCACCCACATACTGTTCAATTTGTTTATCTATGCCGGGCCACCACACATAACTTCTGGCCATCGCCTTCATTTTTACAATTCCAGGGTGCCCTTCATGTAAAATGTGCAATGTTTGGTCTATGTTTTTCTCTGGTATGATGACCCTATTTCCCCATAGCAGGCAACCTCTGTGTGTTGAAATCTCATTTTTCCTGTTATAATAAGGTTGGAATTGGGGTTGTGGGTTTTGAGTTGGCCACCCAGTTGTGGCCCATTTGAGGACTCTGGCAAGTATTTTATCTTTTGTTGAATTATTGGCTATAATGTTTGCAGTCAGGGGGCATTCTGGAAGTTGGGAGATTGCTAAAATCCCGCTGGCTGGGGCTGGGTCTGAGTCCCTGGTTTGTATGGGCAGTCTGCTGAGGCAGTCAGCATGGCCCAATTCTTTACCTGGTTTATGTATTAGCTGATAAGAATAGGCTGCTAAAAATGTTGACCATCTTAAAATTCTCGGGGAGAGGATTTGTGGAGTAGTTTTATTCCAAGTAAATATGCCTAGCAGGGGTTTGTGATCTGTAAATATAGTAAATGGTCTTCCATACAGATAATCGTGAAATTTTTTGACCCCTGCCACTATCGCTAGGGCTTCCCTGTCAATTTGTGCATAGTTTCTTTCAGCTTTGGTCAGAGTGCGTGAATAGAAAGCTATGGGTCTTTGTGTACCGTCCTTGAATATGTGACTTAATACAGCCCCGATTCCATAGGGAGAGGCATCGCAAGCGATGCATATTGGGGTGTCTTCCTTGAAAAGGGTGATAGTTGAGCTGTGACAGATAAGCTTTTTTAACGATTGGAAACTGTTCTCATGTTCCTTGGTCCAGGACCAAGTTGTACCTTTGTCTAGGAGCCTATGGAGCGGCTCTGCAATAGTGGCTTTGTGGGGAATGAAGGCATGGTAAAAGTTTAACAGCCCCAAAAAGGATTGAAGCTCTTGCTTATTCCTAGGGCTGGGTGCGGTTTGAATAGCCATTAGTTTTTCAGCGGTGGGGTGGATGCCCTGGCTATCAATTTTATACCCTAGGAATTCTGTAGAAGTGACTCCAATAGAGCACTTCTCCCGCTTAAGTTTGAGACCGGCTTCTCTGAGCCGGCTCAGCACAGCTGACAACCTGTCAGCTAAACTAGCTTCGTTTTCCCCGGCGATGAGAACATCGTCGAAATAGGGGCAGACCCCGGGTATTCCCTTCAGGGTCTTTTCCATGATGCCCTGAAAAATACCCGGGGCTGCAGATATGCCGAATTGTAGCCTCTTTACTTTAAAAGCACCGCGGTGGGTGACAATAGTTTGAGCTTCCGCGGTGTCGTCTGTGACAGGCAGCTGTAAATACGCCTGTGTGAGATCGAGCTTGGCGAAAATGGTGCCAGAGCGGATGGAAGCAAATACGTCCCTTACCGCTGGCACCGGGTAAGCATGGGGGCTGAGGGCTAGGTTGACTGTCGCTTTATAGTCTGCGCACAGTCTCACTTCGCCATTAGGTTTGATTGGGGTGACAATAGGGGTCTCCCAGGTTCCCCCTTCTGTTGGTTCCAGTACCCCTAGTCCCACGAGTCGGTCAAGCTCGTTTTCAATTTTTTCTTTAAGGGCGAAAGGTACCCTCCTAGCTCTTATTTTAATTGGTTGAATTGCTGGATTTAGTTGCAGGGAAATGGGGGAACCTGTATATTTCCCTAAAGTGCCATCGAAAACGTCGGCGTACCTTTCGCAAACGGCTTCTAGGCTAGGTGTTTGAATGGTATTAACCCCCGTTAAGGCGATGCCTAGTGGAGTGAACCAGTTTAGCCCTATCAAGTTGGTACGGTTCCCTGGCGTAACTAAAACCTCCAGGGGACCCTTGAACCCCTTATACTGCACCAGGACCTTGGCTTTCCCTTCCAACGGAATAGGGGTTTTCTGGAAGTCTGCAAGGTGTACCTGAGTTTGTTTCAGGGGAATTTGTCTTCGGCCTTTCTGACAGATTTCCTGATAGGTTGTCAGCGAAATTAATGAGACTGCTGACCCAGAATCTACCTCCATGTGGCAGGGCACCCCCTGAATTCTGACCCAGATCTTAACTTTGGAGCTTATGCTGTTTACCCTGTCAATTGTCTCTACCAGGGGGCCTGGTGGGGTTTCTCTGCTGGCCTGGGCAGCCGGCCTACCTGGGGGGTTTGCCTCCACCTCATTGATGTTGTCCTGGCCCTTGCTGCGGCACACCGGCTTGATGTGGCCAGTCTTCCCGCAGTTGTGGCATTTCGCGTTCCTAAAACGGCAGCTTCCTCGGGCATGGTTGCCCCCGCAGCTGGCACAGGCGGCCCGTGGCTCGTAACGCGGTGGTGGCGGTGGTGGGTTCCTGGATCCGCGGCGGTCCGACGTTTTTCCCCTCCTCGGCTGCCGGTGCTCCATCCTGCGCTGTAGGGCTTCTCCATCGGTGAAGTCTACTGACTCTCCGCTGTCGCTGAAGGTTGCGCTTTCCTGGTAGACGGTCGCGGGGGTCTCTGGGGTCGTGTTCGTCGGCTTCTTCTTGTGGCTGTGTTCATATGCCATGATCTCCCTGGTCAGCTCTGCCAGGTTCATGTCGGGTTTGGACGTCAGTTTCTTCTGTAGCTTCTCGTCCCTCAGACCGATCACCACCTGGTCTCTGATGCGGTCTTCTAGGTCGGGGAAGGAGCAGTTCCGCGCGGCGTGTCTGACCCCGGCAATGAATTCGTTGGCGGGCTCGTCCTGCCGTTGTTTCTTTTGTGCGAATTGCACCCGCCAGTACAGTTCTGAACGCGCTGGCATGTAGTACTTGTTCAGCTGGTCCACCAGGTCAGCGTAGGAGACTTCCGTGATGGGCACTGGGCTGAACAGCCCGACGGCTGCGTCGTACACCGGGGGCCCGCTGATGTACAGCAGAGCGGCGGCCTTTGCTCGGTCGTCAGTGATTTTACTGACGAGGAGAAATCCCTCGACTTGGCCGAGGTGTGATTGCCATCTCTCGGGATGGCGGGTATCAAACTCCCTCACACGGCCGAAGTTTGCCATGTCGTCCGGTCCTGGGTTGCTCCGATGGAAGTTAAAACGACCGTGACAGCTCTTGCCGGGAACTCTCTTCCTCGGCCGTGACTTCAGCTCCGGAGCGATCCCATCCTCGTCGCCAGTGAAGTAGCCGAAGGACCACTCGGGACGACAGGCTAGTTCAACAACAGGTTTATTAAGAGCAAGGCAAACATAGAATAACTTGTCCGGCTTTTATAGCCGGCAGCTGGTAGCGAGGACCAATCAGCGGTGTTCATTTTGGCGCCCTGTCAGGCAGGGACCAATCCGCGTCGTCTTTTGTTGACAGCTCCGGCTTCCGCGTGTCTTGGTGTTTTGACAGCCGCGAGCTGTCAGTGGTTGCGCCTGCGCTGTACGGTGGGTGCTTTGACAGCTCAGGCTTCTTCGTAGTCCGGCGTTTGACAGCCGCGAGCTGTCAGTGGTGGCGCCTGCGTGGTGCGAGGAACTTTGACAGCTGTCAAGTTCCCGCGTGTATTTCTGTCAGGCGGTTTTACCTTATATGCTAGGCGATGCCTTCTTATTTGTACTGTTAACATATATATACATTGATTAAAGGAATGTTTACATATATAATACAGAAATAGTCTTCTGATATCCGATGTCAGCCTTGTGAAGTAATCCAGACAAGAAACTCACCCAAGTAATATTAGCTCTAAATTTATGGTAAGGCTACATCAATAGAATGTAATCTGTTAAATGTAACACAAACTTAAAACAGTTTATAAATAGTGACGTTGTTCCTAATAATCCCTGATTATTTTGGCTTGGGTTTTTCAGGATTCATGGTTTGAAGTCCTCCCCAAAATAATTTAGAGGGAGAAAGTTCAGCAAGTCTGAAAGTCTGTCCCTTTGCTTCTGAGGACTCAGCTGCCTCTTATCTGTGGAGCTGTCTGCAACTCTTTCTCCTATCTCCTAAGCTCATTCCTGCATACAATTACATCTAAAGATTGACGTGATCTGAAGAGGATGTTCTGAGATGGTCCATCAGAAGTTCTATCATCCTTCTTTTTGGAGACTGTCTTCCTTTTTAAGTCTTTGTTTAGCTTCCAAATTCATTTCTTGTTTTTGTTTTTTAAATAAGGTTAAACTGTGCAAATACCCACAAAGAATTGTCATCCATTTTGTCAGAGCATGCACAGTCTTATTGCGCTGAGATAAGCCAGGAGTAAATACAGGAAACAGTGGTCTATATTATATGGTGGTTTATATTATACTATCTACAATATCATACACCAGGAACAATATACATACATGTGATAATACAGCAGAATCCAACACATAGCAGTTACAGCAGGAAATGGATGAGAGAGAGATACTCCAGCAAAAGCCTTCCCTTTTATACTCAGGCTCTTAAAGGGATACAGACACAGACCCTGCTGAGTCATTCCTATCATTGTATCATCCACTTTACATTACATCATTACATAAGCTGTTTAGCTATTAAATTATTACCTTGACACATTTTACCAAAACCTTCCATGCATTGTCTGCTGTACCTGATGCGAGCGTCCTTGTAAATCCCCTTAATGGTATCAGAGTGACTCCTTCAACAAGTGGTATCGGTAAAAGGAAAATAATGTTCTACTTACCATTTGAGATAACTGTATATATCTTATAGTGAAGTCCTCCCTCTTTTCATTATCCCAAACTAAATAGAAAATGGCCTTGTAGTAAGGTGAATTATGAAGGTCTGGATTTACTTCCAACCACCTTCATTCTATATTATCATCAATGCAATTTGTCTAGAACAGACATGTCAAACACAAAGCCCGGGGGCCAGATCCGGCCCGCGAAGTAGTTTCATGCGGCCCATGAAGCCATCCTGGAAACAGTGAGGGAACAGCCCCCACTGCCTTGGCCCTGGCCCAGAGACCCTCCTCCTGCCAGAGACCCTCAGATCTGTCCCACTCCTGTCCAGGCCCCCATAGGCACCCTTGATGCGAACAATGTAGAGCTGGCCACGCCCACCCAGTAGGCCATACACACTTTAGCCATGCCCACCCAGTAGGCCACACCCACCCAGGCCACACCCACCTGGCCCCCTGAGGGCAACCACAATGCTGATGCGGCCCTCAATGAAATTGAGTTTGACACCCCTGGTCTAGAAGCTTACTCTTCTTCTGAGGCAACACACACACACACACACACACACAAACAATTTTCCCGTTGCCCTCAAGTTCCTAGATTTCGTCTGAATGCACCCCAGCATGGACGTGTTCGTCAATGTCAAATTAGAAAGCTTTTACTCAGCAATGCAAGCCAAGTTGTGACCCAAAGTGAGAATATCCAATATGTTTCCATTAGATGTGCTGTAGTTCTTCTTCCTTTTGAAGCTTCTTTTCTTCTCTTTCAGGAGTTCAGGCTTTGTGGCCTGGTCCTCCTGCTGTCCCTCATCCCACAGACACCAGAATCCGGAGGAAGCGTGTGTAGTTTGCCTGCAGAAATTCCCCACCTTCCTTTCATCGAGAAACCTTTTATTTCTCTTTCTGAAAGTTCCTTTGGCAAGCCACCTGTGAGCCTTATTATGCTGTCCTTCCCACACAAGTCCTACTGTGGTCCTCATTAAACATAAAGCATTTGAGAAGTTCTCCTCAGAAGACTTTCTCTGCTCAGAATGAAAACCACCACAAAGTTCCTTTCTTCCTTGTGAGATCGAATTGAATGAGCCTCCACGGAGAGTCCTCAGATGAACAGAACATGGGAGTCTCTCCCAGCCCTTCTTTAACCTTTTTGGTTATCTTTATTACAGCAACAGTTCCAGAAGTGAAAGGATGAAATTGAGTCAGCAGTTTTATATTACAAAGTTAAGGAAGAGACTCATTAAAAAAGGAAAAGGGGGGGGGACAAGAAGGAGGAGGAGGAGGAAATACCCCTAATAACTATTTCCACTGTTTAGGAGCATCTGTGTTTTACAAAATAGCTGCAGCAATTAGAATAATAATTAATTTGATTAAATAATAAAGCAAATCTACTATGATAATTTCTTGATAGCTATGCATTGCCAGTTGTTATGCAGCTGGAAGCAGTACTTTATTTAATTAGTGTAGCAATCAATTTTGGCTGCAAATCCTGTGTCTAGCTGCTTGGGAGTGAGACCAATTAAATATAATGGAGCACATTTATTTATTTATAAATAAGGACTGAAATGGAGCTGCTCAACTTTGAAAGGGCAAAACCATCCTGTTTCTCATTTGGCATCTGCATTTTTGTCTAATATTTGGAGTAGGTCAAAATGGACTCTGCCAAAACTATGAGCCCCAATAGATCTATTTGGATATAGATCTACTTCCCCTTCTCACAGATACCGAATATACCGATGGTGGCGATGATATTGGAAGACGTAAATGCTCTGCGTGATCTCATGTAGCCTTTGTAGATTTTTTTTTAATCCTTTAGGAGAGTTTTGACTCCCATAATCCACCTTGAAATAATATTTAGGCCATGAAAAAGTGTAGCTCCCATCATCGGCATTGCTGTATACTGTAGAGTTCAAGCTGTATGCTTTCTTTCATGAAAATATAATTATTAAATGAATTATTCATTGATTATATACAGGAAGGAGTCTACTTGCAAACCTCGTGATCTCTGATTCTTTGGGATCCCCCACATTGATTAATGTAGGATGAGAAAGTATCAGTCATGAGGGAAAGAAAGAAGATGCGCCGTATTTAAGAGAATAGAGTCCGTTTGGTGTAGTGCTTAAGGTGCTGGTCTAGAAACCAGGTGACTGTGAGTTCTAGTCCTGCCTTAGGCAGGAAAGCTGGATGGGTGACTTCGAGCCAATCACCAGGAGAATGTGAGTTCTATCTTAGGCATGAAAGACATCTGGGTGACTTTTGGCCAGTCACTCTCTCTCAGCCCAACCCACCTCACAAGGGTGTTGTGAGGAAAATAGGAAGAGGAAGGAGTATTATGTAAGTTTGCTGCTTTGAGTTACCTATAAAGTAATGAACACGGGTTAAAAATCAATCAATCACTTAAAGACAGACAGACAGATAGGCAGAATGGGCCAGAGGAAAATAATTGCATGAGGAAAAAAGAAGTACCCTGTTTCCTAAATTGGGACTTTTGATCTAAAAACTAATAGGTAAAAGTGTGTGTGTGTGTGTGTGTGTGTGTGTGTGTGTGTGTGTGTTTTGGAACAGTTTGACACACAGACACACATACAAACACCCACAGACACAGTAATCTCTCTCTCTCTCTCTCTCTCTCCTCTGTGTGTGTTTGTGTGTCTGTGTGTCTGTGTCAAACTGTTGTGAAAGAGACCTCTTTTGAGCATTCTACCCAAGTAAAGCTGAAAAGACCTATAGCCAAGCCTCATTGCTGCTTTGGGCAGATTCTTTGTTTGGAATAAAAAGAAGGTCAAATGATCTTTAATAACTGCAGGAGGCTGGAAGCTCTGTTCCTATGACTGATATGAAAATGCCACCTCCAGTAAAGAAGCGCCCCTTATGAGGTTTGCTGGGCAAATAGTCCACATTGATTTTGGCTATAATCCCAGAGAAAAGCCACTCAAGAAGAAGCTGGGCTTCAGAAGGAAATCACTCTGTTTAAATCCCATTTTGTCCATCCCTGTAGAGATACTGTCCCTCAAACAAATAAGCCTTTTATTTTGCACCTCCTTGCTACACTGAGGGTGCTGCCAAAATTTAGAAAGCCCCCAGTGCAATAGGGAATATTAACAGTATAGTTTAAATAACTTCCACACCCAAGTTATTGATTGGAAAGTTGCCCATTTGCCAATGAATTATCTACAGTGATTCCTGCAAAGGGACTGAAAAGAGATTTTTTTCCTCCTCAAAAGTATCCATCCTAATGATGAATAGAAAATATGGAAAGGGGAAATTTTCACTACATTTCCTAGCAGGACAGAGAAGTGTGTGTATGTGTTTGTGTTTGTGTGTGTGTGTGTGTGAGAGAGAGAGAGAGAGGGGGGGGGGAGAAATATCTGGATTAAGCTGTCTCTCTCTATCAAACCATAGGGCTACCTATAAATGACTTTAATATTAAAGACGGAAGAACTATTTTTTAAATCACCAAATTTTGGAGAAGACCTCATAGCAAAGTTAACAAGTGGCTGTCCAGTCTCTCCTATAGATATATAGTCTATATATAACTATAGTCTTTTCTGTAGTCTCTTCTATAGGCTATAGTTGGTAAGGCAGGATCCAGTGGTTCTCAGATTCATCAGAACTGTTTTGTACAAACCAACCAGGCACCCATTCCCAAAGCCGCACATTTGTGTTAACTTACGGTAAAAGCAAGGAAAAAAAAGGCTTAGAGAATTTAAACCCTGGAGCGGGCACATATACAGTCAGCTGGATAGTCATATCTTCGACACACATATGGCTTTTATCTTGTCTACAATGCAGGTAGTCCTTGACTTACCACAGTTTCATTTAGTGACTGTGTGAAGTTACAGCGGCACTGAAAAAAATGACTTATGACCATTTTTTCCTCTTATGACTGTTGCAGCATCCCCATGATCATGCGATTTTACATTTGAATGCTAGTAGGCCAGTGGCCCCCAGCTTTTTGGGCACCAGGGACTGGTTCTGAGGAGACAGGTTTTTCCACAGACCAGAGGCAGCGTGGTTTTATGTGCTGCCTGCATTGCGTGGATGGGGAATAATGATATTATTATTATTATTATTATTATTATTATTATTATTATTATTATTAATAATAATAATAATAATAATAATAATAATAATAATAATAATAAGTTGGAAGGGACCTTGGAGGTCATCTAGTCCAACCCCCTGCTTAGGCAGGAAACCCTATACCATTTCAGACAAATGGCTGTCCAGACTCTTCTTAAAAACTTCCAGTGTTGGAGCACCCACAACTTCTGGAGGCAGGTTGTTCCACTGATTAATTATTCTAACTGTCAATATATTTCTCCTTAGTTTTAGGCTGTGTCTCTCTTTGGTTAGTTTCCATCCGTTGCTTCTTGTCCTGCCTTCAGGCGCTTTGGAGAATAGCTTGACTCCCTCTCTTTTTTGTGGCAGCCCCTGAGATATTGGAAGACTGCTATCATGTCACTTCTCGCCCTTCTCTTCATTAAATTAGATATGCCCAATTCCAGCAACCGTTCCTTATATGTTTTAGCCTCCAGTCCCCTGATCATCTTTGTTGCTCTTCTCTGTACTCTTTGTAGAGTCTCCACATCTTTTTTTACATCGTTCATTTTGGCACCCTGATGAAGAAAAGAGTTTTAAGGCTTGTGGATGCATTTGTTAATTGCTTTGAAAATCTGGAAACTGAGGGTCTGTCTATTTTCTTGAATTCGTGTAGTGTGGGGAGCTCTCAGGATGATCTTCTTGGTTAAAAATAGAAAGAGGAATAACAAATTGATAGTATGCTTTGTGCTGAGCCATTGGGAAGCTCAGATTGAACCATGAATGCCCGAGGAAGCTCCTTTTTTTCTCTCTTTGTGAGCTTTACAGTCTCAGAGTTTTCAGAAAAAGCCACACTGAAAGTGGTTGAGAGTCACAGATAATGATATAACGTAGAGAGTTTGAATGCTGGTTTTCAGGTGCACTGCAAATGATTAGCGAATAGGAAAGCTATGGAATGGAAGAACTCAATGAGATTCTAGTCATCACTGCCTAAGCTTTGTCCAGAGTCTTCCCATTTTTAATACTGTTCTGTATTTTATTTTCCAGGGTTATAATGGTATTCTAGGGACGTGGTGGCTCAGTGGGTTAGGACGCTGAGCTTGTCGATCAGAAGGTCAGCAGTTTGGTGGGTCAAATCCTGAGTGCCGCATAGCAGAGTGAGTGCCAGCTTCTGCCAACCTAGCAGTTCGAAAGCACGTAAAAATGCAAGTAGAAAAATAGGGACCACTACGGTGGGAAGGTAACAGCGTTCTGTGCGCCTTTGGCATCTAGTCATGCCGGCCACATGACCACGGAGACGTCCTCAGACAAGTGCTGGCTCTTCGGCTTTGAAACGGAGATGAGCACCGGCCCCTAGAGTCGGAAATGACTAGCACGCATGTCCAGGGCAACCCTTACCTTTACCTAATGGTATTCTCCAACCTGGTAGACGTGTTGAGCCATTCTACAGAATAGCTTGCTTGGTTTCAGCTTACTGGTATTGACTGGCCTTTTAATAGGTAGAGGCCTTTCATTTATGTGTATTGTTGAATTTATGGGGCTTTCCATCTTGCACAAGTGAAACTGGGCAACTTACCAGATTAAAGTAAACAGTACCACCAAACAACATCCAGCACTCAAGGAAACCAATGGTCCCACTCATTGGCAACAATGTTCATCCCATGATTCAATACCTGGGGGAATAGCCAGGACTTCAATGCCCTGTTAATGACTAATAGGATTGTGGCCATCCAAATCTCCATGGAGATGTTATTCCATATAGCAGGTGCTGCCACTGAGAAGGCATGACCCCAAAGTCCAATAAGATATAATTGTGGAATAAAGAGGACCCAGAACATGTTGTCTATACTAGACCTGGTGGGGCAGGCAGAATCAATGGGAGAAAGGGGGTTCTGTTCTTCTTCTCAGTTTAAGCAATTTGGGAGTTCAATGATAGATTCGTAGGAAAAAAAAAGGCTACCAACTATGTATTGAAAATGGAATACTCTTAGGACATAACTAAAAAGTTAAAGGAGCATCTAGAAGAAATATATTGGAAATGTACTAAAATCCTGCATAGGAGAGTAACTCAGCTGGCCCAACCTATCTATTGCTACCATGGAACCAATAGCCAATTAGCCAACCTATCCATTGAATAACATCATATTTAACATCATAGTTAAAGAGTAGTTCACCAGTCCTACCTACACAATCAATAATCTACTATCCCTTACTACTATTACTATTACTACTACTAATAATAATAAATATTATTCATTAATAATAATAATTGTCAATAAGAATGACAAAAAAGTCTGGATCGTGGACGTGGCAGTGCCTGGAGACAGCAGAACAGATGAGAAAGAACTGGAGAAGATAACAAAACACAAAGACCTTCAAATAGAAATAGAAAGACTGTGGCAAAGGCAAGCAAGGGTAGTACCAATAGTAATAGGCGCCTTGGGTGCAATCCCAAAACAACTGGAGCACCACTTGAACACCATTGGCGTTTACAAATTTGCCATTAGTCAATTGCAAAAGGCAGCTTTACTAGGAACTGCTTCCATCCTGCGACGATATCTGTAATACCATCAAACATCCACATCTGCCTATCCCAGGTCCTTGGTAAGGACTCGATAGGTAGACAAAAATGCCAAATCCAGTCTGAACATCTGGCTGTGTGAATAATAATACCATCAAACATCCACATCTGCCTATCCCAGGTCCTTGGTAAGGACTCGATAGGTAGACAAAAATGCCAAATCCAGTCTGAACATCTGGCTGTGTGAATAATAACAATAACAATAACAATAACAATATTTATTTGTCTTTGGACAGCAAAGGTGACTAACAAGCAAGTATTGGAGTGTACCACACCAGACATGTCACATGTCACTGGAAGGCAAAATCACAAAACTGTGTCTCACTTATTTTGGCCATGTCATGCGGGGGAATTCACTGGAGAAAGCAATGATGCTTAGAAGAATTAGTGGTAAAAGGAAACCATGGTGGCTGGTAACTTCAACGCTGACACCAACCAGAGCATAGAACAACTCAAAGAAGTAGTGCCATATCGGAAGACGTGGAGAGACCTGGCCAATAGAATTACCAAGTCGGACACAACTGAATGGTTAACATCATCATCTTCATCAAATGTATTTGCCTCCCATTGTGCAGTTTGAGGCAAGTATGAGTAGCTGGGTAGACCTGATCACTCCAAAACCCAATCAACCTGACTGGACTTGAAAGATTTTGGGTGGACTACAGGGATGCAATCAGGCTTTCCTGTTTTCTATCATGTGCACTTGAACTCATTTAGCCATAATCCACTTCAGCCATAACCCACGGCTGCATATGCTGCGAGTTCTTAAACCTGTTTAACCCTGGGAAATTCTACTGTTTCTGATTCATTACTATTTCTCAGAGGATTATTGGACAATGGAGGTGGACCTAGTAAGAATCAAGTCAAAAACAGCCAATCATTGATGTGTGGAGTGGGTTAATTCCCTTAAAGGTAAAGGTAAAGGTTCCCCCGCACATGCGTGCTAGTCGTTTCCGACTCTAGGGGCTCATCACCGTTTCAAAGCCGAAGAGCCAGCGCTTGTCCGAGGACATCTCCATGGTCATGTGGCCGGCATGACTAGACGCCAAAGGCGCACGGAACGCTGTTACCTTCCCACCGTAGTGGTCCCTATTTTTCTACTTGCATTTTTACGTGCTTTCGAACTGCTAGGTTGGCAGAAGCTGGGACGAGTAACAGGCACTCACTCTGCTACGCGGCACTCGGGATTCGACCTGCCAAACTGCCGACCATCTGATCAACAAGCTCAGCGTCCTAACCCACTGAGCCACCGCGTCCATTCTAATTCCCTTACAATGCTATAACTCAATAAAATAAGTGCGACACTACATTACTTAAAGGTGATTGATTTGTGTATAACAATCACAACATAAACCAAGAAAGGCACTGTTTTTTTCATTTTCATTAGTTTAATAACATATTTATTCAAAGTTTTAAATAGAAACTTTAAAACAATTATTAGCTTTGACCAGATGGTGCCCTTAAGATTGTAGAGTTATACTTTTTACAGTTTCTTTTGTGTTTGTAAAAGTTGTCATATGGCATAATGACAATGAAAAAGACAAAGAACACTTATGTACTTGAAATATCCAGAAAAATATCCAAAAAAACAGGGGAAAAAAGAGTGGAATAGTGTTATCAGTTGTGAAATATATATATTGTTATCGTGGGGAAAATAAGGAGTAGGAAGGTGTATTAGGTAAGTTTGCCACCTTGAGTTATTTATAAAAATAATAAGGGCAGGATAAATCCACCTAAAATAAATCATTCATTCTTCATTAAGCGTTTTCTTATATTGATAACCTTCATTATAAAAGCTATTTGTTGTTCTTATAAAAAAAATTAAGTCCAAGCCAGAATTATCATCAGAGTATTGATTACCTCCATAGTTCTCTTGTACATAAGGACAAGATGCTTCCGGACTTGCAAGATCTAACCCCACCATAAAGTAATACTAATGTGTATTTATTTTATTTATTTTATTTTATTGGATTTATATACCGCCCTTTCCCGAAGGACTCAGGGCCGTTTACAGGGTATTTAAAACCAAATTAATACAAAAGTTAAAAACAATTAAAAAAGTTTAAATCATCCCTATCAGTTAAAAATTCTCAGCCTGGGCCGGAGAGCTCAAAGAGCCAGGTCTTCAGGTCCCGGCGAAATGAACGAAGGTCGGGGGCAGTCCTAAGCTCCATGGGCAGCTGGTTCCAGAGGGCAGGCGCACCCACTGAGAAGGCCCTATCCCTGGGTGTTATCCACCGGCAGTCTTTTACCGGCGGCACCCTGAGAAGACCCTCCCTGTGGGAGCGCACTGGACGAAGGGAACTTGATGCTGGCAGCAGTTGTTCCCTCAGATAACCTGGACCCAAGCCATTTAGGGCTTTATAGGTCATCACCAGCACCTTGAATCTCACCCGGAGGGCAACCGGAAGCCAATGCAGCTCGCGGAGTAGAGGTGTTACATGGGAGTATCGGGAAACCCCCATCACAACTCGCGCGGCCGCATTCTGCACCAGCTGAACTTTGGTTTCTTAATCTGGTCTATCTTGAAGAGCTGTCAATTTCAGGGTCTTAAAAAAAGAAAAGGAAAAGAAGATAGGTAACAGAAGCCAGGATTCCAGTCTCCCTCACAACCAAAATAGGATTGAAGGTCAGGAGAACAGGGACTTGGTGGAAAGGGACAATCTGACAAGACAGCAGGAGTCTGAAGGCTACTTAAACTAAACACATCATTTCAAGTTCTTCCTCCATGCACACAAATGCACTTGCATTCACACAGCATTTTGAATCAGGAGGAGAAGGAAAACACCACTTATGGAGTAGAAGAGCTAAAGCATCCTTGAACTGCCTCGGCCATGGCTGGACACAATAAGACACAAGGCATGACATGTGATTGTGTCTTCTGGAAGTGGACAGTGGGACTCATTCCCACCAGGTCAAGAAAGTGGTATGGGTTTGCCCAACATCAGGGCTACTGTAGGAAAGCAAAAAGTTTCTCACAAACCTACTTCAATTATTGGTCTTGCTTGTAGATAGGCCATCTCGAGGTGTGGAAATTGTTTAAGAAGTGTTATGTATTGACAGCCAAGCTGGGCCATGGAAACAAATGCTCAGCCCATCAAAGATTTTATTATATTAACAATGTTATTCTCTTTTCCACCCTTCTCCTATTAAAAGTATTTTCCATTTCAAGAGAGCACACAGGGCCCTGTAGGAGGAAAACCTGTTGAGAAGATGACAGGTAAATGTCTGAATTTAGAAATGTATTTCTGTGTATTTAAAATTCTGTCAAAGTTGGGATGATTTAAATGTGTGAAATTTCAAAATGTTTCACTGATGCACACAGGCACACAAAGCTAATTCTTTCATTGCCTTGGGGAGATACAGCAGAAAGAGAATTTGGAACCTGTTAGTTTCACCATTAAAAGAAGCCTTTAGTGAAGATGCATTTTCCTTTTTTTAAGGTAATAGAGCAATCTGTCACCAGAATAAATTCCTAGATAACTAACTACCAAGACATACTCAATAGCATAGTACAGGATGATGGCATAGCTCCATCTTCAGTATAACAATGTTCATGATTCTGAAATATACCTTACTCTAAAACAGCTTTTGTTTCATCAAAATATATTCTAAAGCTCAGTGAATCTCTATATATTAAATTCTTTTCAGCTATTAATTATGAAAGAAAGGCTGTTTCTAAACACATCCAACTCATGAGATGTCTAAAACTTTGCTAGGACTTGAGAAAGTAGATATTTAACCTCAAGAAAAGGTAGGTAGGTAGGCAGTTAGATAGGAAGGAAGGAAGGAAGGAAGGAAGGAAGGAAGGAAGGAAGGAAGGAAGGAAGGAAGGAAGGAAGGAAAGAAAGAAAGAAGGAAAGAAGGAAAGAAGGAAAGAGGAAAGTAAATCTCTAGAGAATACAACATGAAAGAACTCCTCCATTTTATTCTCAAGTTGGAAAGCATAGACAGCAGATCTCAACATCTGGGGCAGATCCAGTTTGATACTCAAGAAGAAAACCTAATTAACTGGACTGAGTCAGAAGTTGTCTGATTCTGATTGATTTGTGGAGGTTGAACTTTTTTTTTTTTGCTTCTACTGCCCAGACTAGAAATTTCAGAAACAGCTAAGGAAAGATCATTTTCTAATATAAAATGAAGAAATTTGTATACATGGTTGACTTTTCTGAGAGGATGAAATCAGCTCAATATGGGAAGAATGATTGAATGTACTTTGATGTTAAGTCTTATTAGATTCTGTCTGTTAGTTTATTTTAATGGAAATACCAGTGTTAGATAGTTAGAAGTTTGCACAGGGTTAGATGATATTTTTTGATATTTTCAGGGCCATAAATCTTGCCAAATTTCAGACAGGCACTCTAGGCTTTGTGCAAAGATGCTTTTTGTGATTTGGGATGAAGGTATATTCTTTCTATAATATAAAAAAAAGATGCTGAGTGCAGAGAAGAGAAACAAGAATGATTAGGAGACTGGAGGCTAAAACATACGAGGAACGGTTACAGGAATTCGGTATGTCTAATCTAATGAAAAGAAGAACTAGGGATGACATGATAGCAATGTTCCAATATTTGAGGGGCTCCTGCAAAGATGAGGGGGTCAAACTAATTTCTAAATCACCAACAGGCAAGACAAGAAACCTTGGATGGAAACTGACTGAGGGGAGAAGCAACCTAGAACTAAAGAGAAATTTCCTAATGGTGAGAGCAATCAACCAATGAAATTTGCCTTCAGAACTTGTGGGTGCTCCATCACTGGAGGCTTTCCAAAAGAGAGTGGACAACCATTTGTCTGAAATGGTATAGGGCAGGGGTGTCAAACTCAATTTCATTGAGGGCCGCATCAGCATTGCGGTTGCCCTCAGGGGGCCGGGTGGGTGTGGCCTGGGTGGGCATGGCCTACTGGGTGGGCATGGCTAAAGTGCGTATGGCCTACTGGGTGGGCGTGGCCAGCTCTACATCATTCGCATCAAGGGTGCCTATGGGGGCCTGGGCAGGAGTGGGACAGATCTGAGGGTCTCTGGCAGAAGGAGGGTCTCTGGGCCAGGGCCAAGGCAGTGGGGGCCGTTCCCTCACTGTTTCCAGGATGTCTTCGTGGGCCGCATGAAACTACTTCGCAGGCCGGATCTGGCCCCCGGGCCTTGTGTTTGACATGTCTGGTATAGGGTCTCCTGCTGAAGCAGGGGGTTGGACTAGAAGACCTCCAAGGTCCCTTCCAATTCTATTATTCCATGTTCTGTGCTCTTTAATAGCCACCGCTATTGTTTATTAGTATTGGTAGGAACTGTTTATGTAAACATAGATGGGTAAACAGCAGACTCGACTCTGCTTTTTAAAAACTCCAAGCTACCAAAGCGCAAATGAAAAGATGTAGAATTTTTTGCATTTCAGCTTGTTTCATTTCTGGTTTTCTTTTCTTTTTCTTCTTTTTTTTTTTTAAAGGGAAAGCCTTTGTTTTGAAGTAGCATCAGTTAGGTTTTGCAGGAATGGAGCGCCAATATCATTTCATGAAATTCCGCCCCACTGAACATCTCTCTATGATCAAAGCAATCTTTGCATTCATTTCTTTGCCTTTCTCCTCACAATCGAGATGTTGCAATGGGCAAACCAGGAATGTCTGCAAATAAAGTCAAAATTGGAGCCCCGGCTATGTAAATTAAAACCCTGTCCATTTTTTATTTCCATCCAGATGCCCCCTGGACAAACTAGAGTTGAAAATAGGTAGAAACTACAGCATTCCTTCATAGCATTTGAAGTACCAGAGAGCTTGCTGGTAGTCCCAATTCTGTCTTTTCATATAGATTCCAGGTCATCCCATGTGGTATTTTGTTCCAACTGGGGATTTATCCAAATGTAGGGCATACCACTAATCTCTTCATATCTACCCTTGTAGTTCAGATATTGGCAGAAAAGGAGACATCTGTCATCTTTCCCCCATCACGGGGTCATTAATGTCCATGAGAATCTGAAGTTGCTTTCCAAAAAGTGACATTTAATCCCTTTCATGCTTTGCTTATATGAAGTGGTTACACTTATTCAGTGAGCAAAGTTCCTGGGCCTTTAAAGGTAAAGGTTTTCCCTGCCAGTTGTATCCAACTCTTAAGGGGTGGTGCTCGTCTCTGATTTTTGGCCAGGAAGCCAGTGTTGTCCAAAGATACTTTTTGTGGTCATGTGACCAGCATGACTACAAGCCAAGGCACACAGAACACTGTTACCTTCCCAGTGAAGTGGTACCTATTTATCTATTCACATTTGCATGCTTTCAAACTGCTAGGTGGGCAGGAGCTGGGTCAAGTGATGGGAGCTCACTCTGTCATGCAATGCTTGGGTCTCAAACCTGGGCTGTCAGCTTTCCAGCTGACGAGCTCAGCTTCTTTAACCGCTGAGCCACCAAGCCTTTTGCCATGTATAGAACAGAACAGAACAGAGCTGGAAGGGACCTTGGATGTTTTCTAGTCCAGCCCCCTGCTGAAGCAGGAGAACCTATACCATCACAGACAGATGAATGTCTAGTCTCTTCTTACAAATCTCCAGTGATGGAGCACCCACGATTTCTGGGGGTAAGCTGTTTCACTAGTTGATTGTCCTCACTGTCAGGAAGTTTCTCCTTAATTCCAGGTTGCTTCTTGTTTCTCGTCCTGCCCTCTGGTGCTTTAGTGAACAACCTGGCTTCCTCTGCCTTGTGGCAGCCCCTCAGATACTGGAACACTGCTATTATGTCTCCTGTAATGTACTGGCTGTATATGCTGTAATTACTTTGTAATTGCTTTGTGTGTAAATTGTTGTTAATGGCTGACCTATTTTGCATGTGTTGTAACAGTTACTGGGCTGAGCCAGACTTGCTGTCTCCAGCTGGTTAAATAGATTTTGGGCGAGAAACTGTCACTTTAAATCTATTGGTCGCCGCCTAGAGGCCAACTGTATAAATAGCTGCGCAGCAGCTATTAGTTGCTTCTGTTATGTTCTGACTTTCAGTAAACCTTGTTGCTGTTTGAACCCTTCATCTCGCTCAATGCCTGCAAGAACCAAATACATAACATCTCCCCTATTTTTTCTTTTCTTTAGACTAGCCAAACCCAAGTCCCGCAGCTGTTCTTCATATGTTTTAGTCTCCAGGCCTTTGATCACCTTAGTTGCTCTTCTCTGAGTTTTTTCCAAACTCTCAACATCTTTTTTGTGTCTAATCTAAGAAAGTATGAAAGCAGGATTTTAGATTCTACATAATACTGTATTATATTGTAATTCAAGACCAGAGAGCTCCTTTTCAGCATCCCAGCTGAGTATGAGGCCATTGAGAAATGGGGCAGCGAAGGTGTGAGGTGTGTTACTGCATTTCCTACCCAGTTTCAAGTCTCCATGAGTTCAGTGAAACGTTTGAACAGGGATTCAAAAGCACTAATGTGAATTCTAAGCAAAGCAGGAAAGATCTGAGGTGATTTCCTGGTACGTATCAAATGCTGACCTAGTATTACATCCGCAACAGTTCATCATTTGTTTCTAAATGACAAAATTGCAACGCAAGCTTTGCCTCTTTGAGGTATAGAGGTAGTCCTTGACTTACGGCCATAATTGAGCTCAAAGTTTCAGTGAGTTTAGCTCCATTTTATACTTCAGTTGTTAAGGAAATCACTGCAGTTGTTAAGTTTGTCACATGGTTGTTAAGTGAATCTGGCTTCCCCATTGACTATAATTGTGAGAAGGTCGCAAAAGGGGATCGCATGACCTTGGGACACAGCAACAGTCATAAATATGAACCAGTTGCCATGCATCTGAATTTTGATCATGTGACCATCAGGATGCTGCAATGGTCGTTGTTGTTGTTAGTTGCGAAGTCGTGTCCAACCCATCGCGACCCCATAGACAACGTTCCTCCAGGCCTTCCTGTCCTCTACCATCTTCTGGAGTCCATTTAATCTCACGCCTACTGCTTCAGTGACTCCATCCAGCCACCTCATTCTCTGTCGTCCCCTTCTTCTCTTGCCCTCGATCTTTCCCAGCATTAGGCTCTTCTCCAGTGAGTCCTTCCTTCTCATTAGGTGGCCAAAGTATTTGAGTTTCAACTTCAGGATCTGGCCTTCTAAAGAGCAGTCAGGGTTGATCTCCTCTAGGACTGACCGGTTTGATCGCCTTGCAGTCCAAGGGACTCGCAGGAGTCTTCTCCAGCACCATAGTTCAAAGGCCTCAATTCTTTGGTGCTCAGCCTTTCTTATGGTCCATCTTTCACAGCCATACATTGCAACTGGGAAGACCATAGCCTTGACTATACGCACTTTTGTTGGCAGGGTGATGTCTCTGCTTTTTAGTGTGGTGTACTTTAGTGTGCTTTTTAAGTGGGGAAAATGGTCATAAGTCACTTTTTTCAGTGCTGTTGTAACTTTGAATGGTCATTAAATGAATTATTGTAAGTCGAGAACTTCTTACATTGAAAAGAGGTGCATCTTTAGTTGCAAAGCTGCTGATCCCCCTTAAATGCTGCTCAGAGCGACTCTCTAAAGAAGCCAGGATCTTATTCCATTCTACCATCCAACTTAGGTGAACCTGGGGAGGCTAAGACTCCTGGCTCAATTGGGATGAGAAGAAATAACTGCAGAGAAAGTGGCCATTTCCTTCTAATTATTCTTTCTTCTAAATATTTCTTCTAAATATCATGATCAGGAGAGTGTTTGCTTTAGAAATTCCTCAAAAGAAGAATAGATTACCTTAAGGGTGAGAATGCTGTGCCTTTCACTGTGTAATCCTATTTCCAGCCTTGATTTCCCCTCCCTCAAACCAGGGCCTAGGCAAAACAAATCCTCTCCTGGAAATTTTTCAGGTGTAGCACTGATTCCCTGGCAAGAGTAGAGTCCTGCCCTTGAGAAACTGTGAACAAACCGTCTTCCCAATTTCTCTGACCGCAAATTAATGGGTGAATTCTGAAGGGCTCTTTGTGACTCATTTAATCGCAGCCGCATTCTAGCAAATTCAGCACCAAGGTTACCTGAAAACCCCGGGGGAGAGAGGACTTCTCTGTGGAAGACCTTCAGGAACCCATTCCAGGAGACTTTACAGCAACTCAGGCCATGTCACAGGAAAATTAAAGTTAATTAGCGACAATGATGTCTATGGGAATTCCATCTGGTTAGCCACAATTGCACTGGGATTTGTGGGAAATGAAATCTGAAGTGTGTATATGTAGCTAAGAAGAACAGCGTTTTTCAACAGCAGTCTTCCATTTCAAGATGCCCACGTCCCTAATCAATTGGGTCATTAGTGAGACATTTTTGTGGTTGCATATCAAGAAATAAAGCTGACACCAGCCAGAGCATAGAATGATTCAAAGGAGTAGTGTAAGATCGGAAGATGTGGAGAGACTTGGCCTGTAAAATTGTCAAGAGTTGGACATGACTGAATGGATATCATCATCATCATCATGTTCATCATCATCATCATGAGATGCTCAAATCTTAGTCTTCCTTGATTTAAATAACCTGTGTATCTTTGAGGTAATCAGTGTATCAAAGGACAACTCAGAGAACTTATCACGTATTATAAAAAAGTCATATGTTAAGCCACACGGAGAAAGGAACAATTCAGTTGTACTAACAGTTGTCCATCTGTTTCCGACTGCCTGCAGAGTGTCTTTCTTTCTTTCCTCCCATTCTCCCGTTGGTTCCTTTTCAGGTGCCCTCTTACCTTGTGTAACACTTTTTATATTGGAGGTTCACGCTGTGACCCTGTCAGAATTGCTACAGCAGGGGTGACCCCGGTAATGACCATCTAGTGCCTGCCAAGCTAAGTTGGTCAGTGCTAGCTGATTAAACTTTTAACAACATCCCCTGTGCGATAAAGGGCAAAATGACAACTTTGCCCATCGTCAAGGTGTCTGTATAATAAACTAATTAGTAAACCACACAGTCTGTGGAGCTTTTAATGAGTGCTATCGTCTGGCCTCTGTAATAAAAACCCAGCCTGCCCCCTTTTGGGATTCAATTAAGGAACAGACTGTCATATGCTTGGCCTAGCTGATCAATGAATCTATTCCGACCTTTGTCGGAGATGTTTGCAAGGTCACCCAGCATCTGTGAGGGAAGCCAGCTCGGCAGTGGGGAGGCATACCCAGTGGCACCTGGCAGGCACCAGGATCTGTCATTAACATCTTCCTGGTCATTTGGCATCAGCAGAAGTTTCTCTCACTCAAAGGTTAGCTGAAAGAGAAGGCAGAGAAGAAATCTATTTGTATTTCAGAACTGAGAGCTTCCTTTAGCTGCTAAATCACTCAGCCTTTCATGTTGGTCTCCTACAAACTTGAAGCACGATGGGCCTAGAAACTTTTCAACTTGGCTTCAGAAAGCCTTTAAAGATTTCTAGAGCTTCAAAGAAAGACCAGACAGTTGAACTATCCCAAGAATTTTTTTTCTTGTGGCATTTTTTTTAAAGAAACTAGATCCAGCCGTAGCCATAATATAGTTCTCTCTGTCATTTAAGTAAGAGATGAAGAATCTTTGAAGTAAAATTCATCGTGGCTACTCTAATTGGCACTGTCTGCCTAAAAGCTTCCCAAGTGCTATTTATCTGAAAACTTCAAACTAGACATATTTGTCGCAAAATGTGGGTCCTTCCCTATCCACTGCTTGACACTGAACTATAGATCCACAACAAGGCCTTGTTTACAGACACTAGATCTCTGCCCTTAAATAAATACATTCACGCTACAAATTTGAAAATGGCATTATAGAATGTAATTGTACAATAATGGCTGTACAGAAGCATAATTGATATGGTATGCTCAGTCTTCTTCCTAACAAACAAAACAAAATATACTGAGGGCTGTATGCAATCATGTAATATTAAGAATCGTTATTACTTTAGTACTTATTTATTATATTTTTCTCTCACCTTTATTATTTTATATAAATAACTTAAAGTAGCAAACATATCGAATAACCCTCCCTCCTACTATTTGGTCCAAAACAACAACCTTGTGAGGTAAATTGAACTGAGAGAGAGAGAGAGAGAGAGTGACTGGCTCAAGTGCACCCAGCCAGCTTTCAGGCGTAAGGCAAGACTAGAATTCATAGCCGATTGGTTTCAAGGCTAGCGCCTTATAATAATGATGGCTGGGTTTATGACTTTAAGAAAGGAATTAGGATAAACCCAGATCTTCCACCGAAAATCCTTTCCAGGTTTGCTGATATCTGGTTATGAAATAGACCTTAGGACTGAAATGTCTGGTATTAATGCTTCTAATTAAAGGAAAAGTACTTTATTCTCCCTTCTGGATTAAAAATGAGGCTGGGAGGACACATGAATAGGGTGTCTCCTAGGTCTTTTGATCATAAGGTAAAGGTAAAAGTTCCCCCGCACATGCGTGTTAGTCGTTTCCGACTCTAGGGGCCGGTGCTCATCTCCATTTCAAAGCCGAGGAGCCAGCACTTGTCCGAGGACGTCTCCGTGGTCATGTGGCCGGCATGACTAGACGCCAAAGGCGCACGGAACGCTGTTACCTTCCCACCGTAGTGGTCCCTATTTTTCTACTTGCGTTTTTATGTGCTTTCGAACTGCTAGGTTGGCAGAAGCTGGGATGAGTAACAGGCGCTCACTCTGTTACGCGGCACTCGGGATTCGACCCACCAAACTGCCGACCTTCTGATCTACAAGCTCAGTGTCCTAACCCACTGAGCCACCGTGTCCCTTTTGATCATACTTTCTACAAAAATGTAGAACATAGACTCTTCATTTTCTTAGAGTTTCTATAGTCTCTCGTCTCAACCAAATGACCCTGGTTGGTGAACAAACAGAGCTCTAAATGGAATGCATTTCTCTTTGGTTTCTAGGTCAGTCTTCCCAAAGTTGATTTGTTGTAGACACATTGCAATCGCAACTTTACAATTTCCAGCCCACATGGCCAAATTCCACAATGGGGAAGAATCACATCACCTGTCTTCTCAACACATTGATTTATGAGACCAGAACATAGCTGGAACGAACCATGGAGGTCTTCTTGTCTATCCCCCTGCTCAAGC
The DNA here is from genome assembly GCF_947247035.1 of Vipera ursinii. Classification (NCBI taxonomy): domain Eukaryota; kingdom Metazoa; phylum Chordata; class Lepidosauria; order Squamata; family Viperidae; genus Vipera; species Vipera ursinii. Next base: position 78,955,236 of record NC_139515.1, on the reverse strand, counting down.
AGGAGAACCTATACCTTTTGAGACAAATGGCTGTCCAATCTCTTCTGAAAAACCTCCAGTGATGGAGCACCCACAATTTCTGAAGGCAAGCTGTTCCACTGGTTAATTGTCCTCACTGTTAGGAAGTGGACTTTCTTGGCTTTTTTCTTTGAAAGCATTTTGCTTTTCATCCAAGAAGCTTCTTCAGTTACCTTTTGGAAAAAAACACCTTTGGCACAATCATGACTTGGATGACTGAGAATCTCCATAGACTCCCAGTTACAAAGGTGACAAGCAGTGGTGGGATTCAAATAGGTGAACAACAGGTTCTCTGTGTGGATGCCGCTTCTGGAAGTCCATTCTGGGCCTGGGCAACAGAAAAATTAGCTACCGGTTCTGCTGAAGTGGTGCGAACTGGCTGAATCCCACCACTCGTAACAAGTACACCATTGGAACAGCTAAAAGACCAAGTGTGAGACCCAACATCATGGCCAAAATCTATATATGCGATTGCTAAGACTTGACAATGACATTGTGGCACATAATCGATCAATCAATCAATCCAAAATCCTTAAGAGCTTTTGTCAGGAAATCTGATTAATATTGTGACCAAAACTGCCTTGACATTTCTCAAAGTTTCTTTCCCTGGAGAAAGAGGTGGCTGAAATTTATAGCTTTTTCTCAAGATGCTTAAGAATTTCCTTTGAATTTTTGAGCTGACTTTTTTACTGGAAGACCTGGAGGGGATATTGGCTGGGATTGCATTCTGTTGCACCTTCTTTAATTATTCTAAAGCTTCCTAGGCTATCCACACTTCTCAATCTGAGAGTGCCACTTAAAAGAATTTATTTATTATTTATTCTTTTTTTTTAAAAATATTTACAGTATATAGCTGCCCATCTTATACTGAACTCTGACAGCTCCCAATCAATAAGTAAAACAACATTAATAACTAAAGATCATGCACATGTCTGTTTAGACCAGGTGTGTCCAATCTGTGTCTCCTGAGCTGCATGCAACCCTGGATGGCTAGTAATGTGACCCCACAAGACTGTAAACTTTTAAGATTATTATGTGATTTATATACATTAACAATATTATGAATTCTATATGTGGCCCAAGACAATTCCTCTTCATTCAATGCGGCTCAGGCAAGCCAAAAAGTTTGGACAGCCGTGATTTAGAACATAAATATATTTAAAAAAACTGGAACCAAAATTAAGCTTTCATGTGCAATCGCTCATTTTTGTTTTTCAAATGTATTTATTTATTCTTTTATCACCAAAGATAAAATGCAAAACAAAGAAAAGGGAAACAGAGGAAAAAAAAAACATAAGATCTCTCATTTAATACTCTAATCTGCTTTACCCAATCCCAGTGCAGGGCTGGTGATGGTCCAAAGCTAGATCTTAGGAACTTTTTGAAAGGCTGGGAGGATAGAAGCTTGCCAAACCTCAAGAGGAAGAGTCTTTCCATATAGCTACAGCTGCCATGGGAAAAACACACTTCCTAGATTTCATGAGATGGCAATATTTAGGAGAAGGGACTTAGCACAGGGGTAGTCAACCTTGGCTCTTTTATGACTCGTGGACTTCAACTCCCAGAATTTGTGAGCCAGCCATGCTCACTCAGGAATTCTGGGAGTTGTAGCCCATGAGTCATGAAAGAGCCAAGGTTGCCTAACCTTGGACTAGGACCATGCCCACCCTATTTGCTCATAAACCTCCTAGGAATATGGATGCATGGGAGGCAACAAAAGCTGCAGATTTCTAGACTGATGACTGAAATGAAAGACCACACACACACACACACACACAAACACACACACACACACAGAAATTTTTGGCCACCTTCTAACTAATGAAATGCAAGAAACTATCTTCCATTTTCAAAAGAAAATTCTCTTTCGTCAAACTATATTCCAACTGGAGGAACAAACATGCAGGGAAGTTTTTTTCTCCAGGACACTGGAGTAGACTATAAACCAAGATTATCAGTATACTTACAGGCACCTTTCATGGAATCTTCCAGAGTTCCTGCCTACTTGACGGCATTTTTAAAGATTTATTTTTAAGTAGAAATAAATGAGAAATCGGCATACTGGAGAGCAAAGGGACAACCCCTAGCACCCGCTGTATCAATGAGAATGCCTCAAGTTTTGATAGATGGGTGGCTGCAGTTCGTTATTTTGTTGGGGGGGAAAAAAGTTTCTCAATTCCTGTCCCTGCAAATGTTAAAAAGAAGCCAAGGTGGTAGACAGCACCATGCAGAGAGCATCAAGAGCAATTTAGTTTTTGACTGCACACAGTATAGAAGATAGTTTGTAAAAACATCGATTGCAGGATCTCAGAATTCTAAAGATGTTCCCCAGTCCTCAAATTTAGACTTCTTATACCAGAGTGGGAATCTTACAACCACCAGATCTTCTTGAATTATAAAGTCCAGCAGCCCCATCTCTTCTGGCAAACTGCAACAACATCTGGCAGGCTACAGGCTCCCCGCTCTTGTTTTTTCACCTTTCCAGTGAGTAATAAAAGCAGGGCTTTTTTTGTCATAGAACGCTCAGAACGGAGTTCCAGCACCTTTTCTGGATGGAACCTTGAAGGGTAGGCAAGGCGGGTTGTATGATATGTGTGAGATCCGGCTCCTTTTTCTTTTACAAAAAAAGCACTGAATAAAAGTAACCTTTTGTCTAGTTTTTACTGGAGCTGTACAATCTTCTCACAGTAAAAGATGGGAGAGTTTCTGTTGCCATCTGTTTTTTAAAAGAGTTCAAGATAGCCTTTGCTTGTTCAGACTGTTGATTGATTGATTGATTGAACTCCTTATATATATTGGGGGTTTTCTTTTACAATTTATTTAACTGACGGCAGAAATCTCTCAGTCATTTGTAAGAGAAACACATTTCAAAGCAAGCCTTTAAAATAAAATGGGCTAAAATAGTAATGAAAACCAATAAGACAAGTGACATGAATTATTAAGAGTATTGATTAATCAACAACTTTAAAAAGTAGATGTTTTGATCTGAGGACCTTTGACAAAGCTAATGAAGATGTTGGGCTCTTCAACTTCACAGGAATGGGGATGGCATGAGAAGAAACTTGACCACCAAAATGCCACCAAAATTACTGACAGGAGCTATAGAATCACTTCTTCAGGCAGTCTCAGCAAGTAAGAATAGGATTCTTTATTGGCCAAGTGTGATTGGACACACAAGGTATTTGTCTCCGGCGCAGAAGCTCTCAGTGTACATACAAATAACAAGTGATAAATCATGACCATAATCATCATATAATACATTCATCATAAATCATAAGATACAACACTTAGCGATAGTCATAGGATACTAAATAAGCAAAAAATATAAATCTTACTAGTATACTAAATAAAACAACTAATATAAATCGTAAGATACAAGCAACAAAGTTATAGTCCTAAGAAGATAAGGACATAGGTAATAGGAAAGATGAGAAGAATCATAGTAATACAGCCTTACTTGGTAGTTTGACAGTGTTGTGGGAATTCGTTGTTTAGCAGAGTGATGGCATGGGGGAAAAACTGTCTTTGTTGTCTAGCTGTTCTGGTGTGCAATGCCCTATAGCATCCTCTTGAGGAAAGACATTGAAACAAGTTATGTCTAGGATGTGGAGGGTCTGTAGATATTTTCACAGCCCTCTTGCTTGCTCTTGCAGTATACTGGTCCTCAGTGGAAGGCTGGCTGGTAGCAATTGTTTTTTTCTGCAGGCCTAACTATCCGTTGAAGTCTGTCTTTGTCTTGTTTGGTTGCACACTCCCTCTCAGTCCAACCCACCTAAAAGAGTGGTTGTTGTGAAGAAAATAGGAGGAGAGAGTGTGTTGGTTCACTGCCTGGAGTTATTTATAAAAATAATAAACTCCATTGAATCAGTCCATGGTTTGTTCTGTCTATGAATTCAGTTATTCATTTTCCTCTCTGGAAAAAAGACAAGGGCTGCTCAACTTTTCTGCCCCCTTGTAAACCATCATTCTTTACACGTTGAAGGCAATAAAGAGGGACGTAGCTGCCAGCACGGTCTCCTGTGCTAGTATAGGAGTAGACAAGTAAGACTAGAGATTTTAGGTTGACCTACCTAGGAGTAAAAACCCATTGAACTCAGTGGAAATTACTATACTGTAAGCCTTTTTTTAAAAAAAGGTGTATAATAACAGCCTGGCACAGATACCTCTGCTGAGTTTTTCTCTTATCTCCCCTCTTCATTTCATTACTCCCTTCACTCTGATCTCTGTACTCTTTATTTCTTTCCTGCTGTTTCTGCTGAAAGGAGAGAGGAACTTGTGAGTATTTGCATATATGTGGACGAGCGGAAGAGAATGCTTTGCTGTGCTGTCTCAGTGTGGATGGGAATCAATTAATTTTACAAATGCCTGTTTTACAGGCAATTAACCAGAATCACTTCTTACTAATTTAATTAATATTAATTTATTTTTTCTTCTTCTGATCCCACGCTTTTCACGGGGGTGAATGTCTGCATACATGCAGATAGTCCTCGACTTACAACAGTTCATTTAGTGAGTGTTCGAAGTTACAACAGCACTGAAAAAAGTGACTTATGACTTGTTTTTCACACTTATGACCACTGCAGCATCCCCATGTCACGTAATCAAGATTCAGACGCTTGGCAACTAACTCATATTTATGACGGTTGCTGTGTCCCCAAGTCATGAAATCCCCTTTTGTAAACTTCTGACAAGCAAAGTCAAATGGGGAAGCCAGATTCACATAACAACCGTCTTACTAACTTAACAACTCCAGTGATTCACTTAAGAACTGTGGCAAGAAAGGTTGTAAAATGGGGCAAAAGTCACTTAACAAATATCTCATTTAGCAACAGAAATTTTGGGCTCAATTGTGGTCATAGGTCGAGGACTACCTGTATAGGCATGCCAATATAGAAATACACACATACACATATAAATTTAATAAAAGGGAACTTCAGCTCAACATTCAGAAAGTCAGCTGAACATTAGCACAGCATTTTTATACATTGTGTCAAAAATATAACTTTTTTTTATTTTTCCAAGGTCCCTTTCTTTGGATGATCATGAATATTTTCTTGCTGACCTTCTATAATTTGCAGTCAGGCAAATGAGCATGTTATAACACATAAAAATATAAATGTTAGTTTCATGAGGGAAAATAATGCTTTGGGATTTATTATTGGTTTGTTCCTAATAAGAAGTGTCATATTCATTTTTTGTAGCACCTTGATGCTATAGTTTCATTGAGCACATTAATGTTCCTGATTTTAAATTGAAGCAGTGTCTTTATGCCTGTCTGTACTGTATGTCTGCTTACATCTAGATACAAGCAGTGTTGGGATTCAAATATGTGAACAACCGGTTCTCTGTGTGGATGCCAATTCCGGAAGTCCGTTCTGGGCCTGGGCAACAAAAAAATAGCTACCGGTTCTGCCGAAGTGGTGCGAACCGGCTGAATCCCATCACTGGATACAAGTATATATGCAGCATTTCTCAAACTGGCAAATTGAAGTTGTATGAACTGGGGAATTCTGGGAATTGAAGTCCACACAACTTCAAGTTGCCAAGGTTGAGAAACACTGAGTGAGCGATTCACCCTTTTTCCAATGAAGATGAAATGATCCATCCATGCTAAACATATAAAAAGAAAATGAGCAGCAGCTGAAGTGGAAATGAGCTGGAAATATTTATGTGTGTATTAGGAGTTCTGGCAATTCACCCAAATTGGTGGCATTACCTTTTCTTATTCTGAAATGGCCTTGAATACATTTTCATGGATATGTAAAAAAAAAAAAAAACCAGTATATAAACACTAGATGTCTGAACATTAATATTTGGGTTTGCAGAAGAGAATCTCTTAAAGTGATCTGACATATTCTCCAGTACCAAGGTTATTTGGGTTTTTCTGCTATTTGTGTGGTTTCCAACAATAGAATGGATTCCATTTTTCTGTGCTTTATAATTTGCAGATCAAAATATTATAACAGTCTGCTCTGACTCAGATTTCTGTTGGAAACCCATTTCTAGATCATCATCTCTCTTTCATTCCATCCGAATTCATTTCCAAAGGCAAGTTATTAGGAAAAGGAAGGCTGAATGATGTCGCCACCAAGGGTTGGACCCAAGGACTTTAATTATCAAGCTACAAAGTCCACTTCTTCTTCACATATCTGCAATATATCATAATGCACAGGCAAAGGGGGACAGCCCTTGTGGTGCAATGGTGGAACCCTGCTTTCACAACTGACCCATTTGTCTCCCACCTGCAAACTCCACTGGTTGCCACCTTCCATTTGTAGAAATACTGTTTATTTTTGAAGTCATTCTAATATGAGATAGGAGTTCTCAACAATTTCTAATTGACATTGTGCTTTAAAAATCATTCCTTGCTTACAAGCCCTACGGCAATTCAGGGATCAAATTAAGCTACTCAGAGTTTCCTCAGATGGTAAAATAAGCAGCATATAAATTTAATAAATAAGTAAAGTTTGCACATGCTCCCACTCAGAAATCTTTTTTTTAAACAAGGGGTTGTAGAAACAAAACAAACTGTTGAGCTAAATAAAAAGACCTTTAATACCATGCACAGAGATGTCTTGCAAAGGAATGCCATGCACATATTTTTTGAGGCCAAGCTTTAAGCTTCCAAGCATAACTATTAAAGGGCAGATGGTGAAGTTGCCATAGATTTAATAGTTAGCTGTAATATAAGTTCTGTTAAAGGAGAAAGAGAAGGGGAAGGGGAAGGGAAAGGAGTGGTGGAAATTTGTTGCAACTCTAAAAGGATATAACAATAAAATGTAGGAAACCTGTCCAATTTAATAACAGTGCCTCATTCATCCAAAGACTAGATTATAAAGATGACATTCTTCTAGTAACAAATAACAAGCAAAGATTATACATTTTTCTCACTCAAATAGATCAGGAAATCTCTGCAGCTTAATATAAATGTAAGCCAAAAAAAAAGACACCAGTAAAACATACAAATACTGTACTAGCAGGAAATCCATTGTAAAAGGCATGAGAAAAGTGTGTTTGTGTATGTGTGCATGTCTGTGTGTCTATATAATGTATATATAGTTTGTAATGTATATTCAGTATATATATTTATCTTAATTCTGTAAATTTCTTATATATATTTTTTCAGCCATTCCATGCTTTTGCTAATGTCCTGTGTGATGATTCAAACTTGAACACAATGTTCTGAAAGATTTAGGTAGATCTTAACAAATGTATTATTTAATTATTTTGCTACCTTTTCCACCTTCTTAGTTTAAACTTAAACCATGAAAATGAAACAGGTGCATAGAGGTTGCTGTTTATATCACAGTCAGAATACAGAAAACAGTTAGACAGATAACCTTTATTGGCATTTTTTTTTACTTCTGGGCACAATGGCACATATTAAAAATGAAATTTAGTTGCTTGCTGTCAAAGTGTACACATACATAATACAGATTTAAACATACTATATACAACATATGTATAGACCTACACCCTTACATATACTGTAAGTAACATATAAATATTAATCACTGTCCATCTTGAATACATAACGGAAAGAGGAAGCTTGAGAGTTCACAAAGTTAATACTGCATGGAACAAAACTGTGACTGAATCTGGATGTTCTGCTTAGGGTACCACGAAGCTTCCTCCCAGAAGGTAACAAGGAAAACAGGTTGCGAATAGGATGTGTAATATCCCAGACAAACTTGCAGACCCTGCTCCATCAACAGTTATGTGCTATGTCCTGGATGGGAGGGAGGGAACTGCCAATGATCCTTTCAGCCACCCTCACCACTCTCTGCACTGCCTTCCTGTCTGAAGCAGTGATGCTTCCAAACCAGACTGTGATGCTCTATGACAGGATGCTCTTGATCGTTCCCCTGTAGAAAGTGGTCAGGACAGGGGAAGGAAGATGTGCTTTTCTCATGCGACACAGAAAATGCAGGCACTGCTGTGCCCACTTCACCAGTGTCTTGCTGTTTAGTGACCAAGCCAGCCTACTTGTTAGCTGCACACCCAGGAATTTGATGCTGATAACCATCTCCACAGGTAAATTATTAATGCACAGAGGAGTGTGGCTGTGCCTGCCTTTTCTGAAATAAAAAATGATCTCTTTGGTTTTTCCAGTGTTTAAAACTAGGCTGTTCTCCTTATACCAGTTCACCAAATCCTCAACCTCCTTGCAGTAATCACCCTTGGAAGGGACCTTGGAGGTCTTCTAGTCCAGCCCCCTGCTCAAGCAGGAGAACCTATACCATTTCAGACAAATGGTTGTCCAGTCTCTTCTTCAAAACTTTCAGTGTTAAAGCACCCACAATTAATCAAGTCGTTCCACTGATTAATTGCTGTAACTGTCACTATCACATCCTTCTGGGTTTTGGTTTGAGAGAGGGAGCGGGGTAAATTCTGTGTTGAATTTACATACTATTTTTAGACTGTAAATCCTTTGAACAGAAATTAGTTCTTCCTTATTTAGTCAAGTTTAGTGCACCTTTGACAACGTAGCATAGTACTACTACACAGCAACAATAGTAAGAATAGCATTAACAACATCTCCCAGCCAACGTCTCCTTGATCAGCAGGCAGTTATTTTCAGATTGCAAAAATAAACCAGCTGTGCATCTTAAAAATATCCCCGACTTCTGTCCTTTTTCTTATTTGACTCCAATTGTTCCTTGCCTGATTTCAGCTTTTTGCAGAAACAGCCTTCGTCTTAATTGTCAAGGTTTGGTATAAAGCTAAAAAGGTATTAATCTCCCCAAGCGACCTTTTTCCCCTTCATTTTTTTTTCTCCAACAAAGGCAGGCTGAATTTTCTGTAAGGTGCTTTAAAGCAAGATGTTCCCCACATTTAAACATACCCTTTTGTTCAGCTAATCATTGGGCATCACTTTTTTTCATTAGTGCTGGGCGCCTTATACATCACTAATGCCCTCCCTTCTCCTTATAGCAAATACTCTGAATTAGAAATATAGAATATATATATATATATACACACACACAAATACACCCACCCACCCACAGGATAATTAAAAAAGAACCTATTATCCAGGTTTATAATTAGGGACTAACATATTAAATGACCTTTACCATTTACCTTAGGCCCTGGACTTCGAGAAAACCACCAAAGTTATGAATGCCATATTAGTAATCTTTAATCTTTATTACTGCTGTGGACAGAATTTTAATGATTTTTTAAATAGGCAGCGGTCACTAACACATCCCTATTAAAATAAAAAAAAATCTCATAAAAAATTAAATGGATTAAGACTTCAAATGTACCATCATCAAAAGTATTATCTAATTATGGAGTTCAGTGAACAGGCCAAGCGAAATGGTTGGTAATATTAGTTACTTACCACATGGGACTGTTCAGGATTTATGCACAAATAGATTCTGCTTCTGTTGCAACATAGTAATTAAGAATTTGTCAGGGAAATTTGACCCTCTAGGGTAGAAATTACTTTGTAAAATAAGAATGGCAGAGCAACTACTCGTCTTGCTGCATATAATTTAACGTGATTATTTATACATCAAAGAGAGTCGGCAGTAGCGGCGATATAATATTTAAGGTAGAGGGATATTAGAAGCAGAAGCTGCATCTAGTGAAAAATCTTTTTTTTTTCCACTCCACCCCCCCCCCCTTTAAACCTCTGTGAGAAAATAGAGGAAATTTTCATAAAGCATTTCATTTTGCATATAAATTGGCACCTCGATTGTGCCTGCGAATTTACTGCTGTCAAATTTAATTTTTCTTTAATTCTTCAGGCTCCAGATGTGGAAGGCTCCGTGTGCAGGCTGCCATTTTCAGTGCTTGCGGGTAGCAAGGCAATCGATAATATCTCTTTATGAGAAATTACCTTAATGTTATTGAGTCTGCATTTGGCTTTATAGGCTGATAAGCTAATATGAAATGCCAATTCGTTCATTAAAAAGGAGCTCCGTTTTTTAAATGACATGGGTGACAGGTCTGGAGGACAAGCAAGAAAGAGAGAGAATCATAACCGATACTACAGATGCGGGCCGCGAGTCAAAAATGGTTAGGAATAACCTCATATCAGGGTTTTTAACCACATATTTAAGAGAACTAGTGAGATCCTATAGAGCAGGGGTCTTCATACGTGGCCCTTTTATGACTTGTGGACTTCAACTCCCAGAATTCCTCAGCCAGCCGCGCTGGCTGAGGAATTCTGGGAGTTGAAGTCCACAAGACATAAAAGGGCCACGTTTGAAGACCCCCTGCTATAGAGGATATGAACTTTGGTTAAGGACTTTGACCATACTAGCTGTTTCCTGTATAAGATAAGAGACAATTTTGAAGGAAGATAGGACTTAGTCTGTGATGAAAATATGAAATTGCTTGATAGAAGATATTCTGACTCATCCAAACCCAGACTCATATTTATGATGGATGCAGTTTTCCAGGATCATGGGGTTCCCTTTTGCAACCTTCTCATCGACAAAGTCAATGGGAAACCCAGATTCACTTAACAATCTGTGTTACTAATTTAACAACTGCAGTGATTCACTTGTGGTTGTAAGTCGAGGACTGCCTGTACTTTTTATTTCAAGTTTGAATGTCTCTCTATAAAGCTTCACTTTACTTATTCTTGACTTACCTTTGGGAGCCTTAGCGAATAAGTCTATCCCAGACATGTCAAACTTGCGACATTACATGACGTCGCTCATCGTATCGGGACAGTTTTGCCATTGCCAGCAATGGGGTGGGCGTGGCTTCTAGATGACGTGTCCGGCCGGTGAGCCGGGAGTTTGACACCCCTGGTCTATCCTCTCTTCCCTGCTTTAATGCCTCCCCTTAGCCTTTTAATCATCCTTCATAATATTCAGCTTCCATTCCTTTGCTGTTTTTCTCTGCATTCATTCCACTTCCTTGGCATTCTTCTTATACTGAAATGACCAAAACTGGACAAGGTACTCCAATTTGCAAGACAGTCTTGTACAATAAAGACAATCAATCTCCTTCCCACCATAACATGCCTGAGAAGCCTAATAGCATATCCTGCCTAATGGCTGAATGGGGCATAAATACAGGACAGCTATTTATATATAGCGGTATATATTTATATATATAGTTACATTGATCATAGGAAAAGACACAACTGTTTTAAAAGGTTGAAGACATTGTAAGGACCTCTGTTCAGTTTAAAATCAACATTGAAGCATTGAAGAACTATAATATTCAGTTACAAGCCAATTTTCTCTACCTTCTCCATCAAATCTGTGAAAAAGAAAAGGAAAAAAAAGACATAAAACCTGCATTTATATTCAAACATTGCCTTCCTTTTTCCCAATACACAATTTGTATCTGCAACATCCCTTCACTTGCCTATTTTTGTAAGCCAACTGTGAACCCAAGAACTAAATTGTTAAAAAAAAATAAGAGACGTACACAAATTAAAGTTCTTTTCTGGCTAGGAACTATGAATCTGATCAATTTGCTTGAAAAAGAAAACCAAACAACATTCTTCTTTCATCCCTTTACAGTATTTGCTATTTCCACCAACTTCTCTTTGCTGACCGGCATGCACTTCAGCCTGGAATGAATAGTCTCTTTTGCAAATAAATTACCCTATTTATGTATGAAGAAGGTATTATTATTTATAATTCATTATGCTTCTCTTTAAATATTTACAGTCAGGGATAAGAATCAATAACATATGAAGCATTGCACATATACCAGAGTTCTGTAGAGGGAAAGCAATGACGTAACTCAAAGTGGACAAAAATGTTAATAATAGTAATGAATTGCTAGCTTGACTTGATGCAAGGGGGAAAATGATGGAAAATTTATTCTGAGAGTTCTTTGGATATCATCATGCCAACAGGCCTGATTTCACCCCCTTGGGACTAGGAAATAGTCTTTACAATGCATGAAAGAGAAAGACCACAAGGACAGCTGTTGTACTGAGACTTCAGATTTTAGGATTTTCATTCACAATCTCTGTTCCATTGAATGGTAATAAACAATAAGAAGAGTCCTGCTTTTGTAGAAGATAACAGAACAATAGAGTTGGAAGGGACCATGGAGGTCTTCTAGTCCAACCCCCTGCTCAAGCAGGAGATCCTACCATTTCAGACAAGTGGTTGTCCAATTTCTTCTTGAAAACATCCAGCAATGGAGCACCCACAACTTCTGGAGGCAAACCATTCCACTGGTTAATTCTTCTCACTGTTAGGAAATTTCTTCTTAGTTCTAGGTTGCTTCTCTCCTTGATTAGTTTCCATCCATTGCTTCTTGCCTTGCCTTCTGGTGAGTTGGAAAATTGGTTGATCTCCCTCTTCTTTGTGGTAGCCCCTCAAATATTGGAAGAGTAAAGGACAACATAGAGAATAAGAATGGGGGAAAAACAGACTGTTTCGGATTTCCATAGGAGGAAAATGGTTTTTTACTAAGTAAAATTGAGGCGCACGATGGCCCAATAATTTAAAAAGCTGAGCTTGTCATCTGTCAAGCTGACAGCCCGGGTTTGACACTCAAGCAGCATTCAACGGACTGACCTCCCATTACTTGCCTCAGCTCCTGCGCACTTAGCAGTTTGAAAACAGGCAAATGCAAGTAGGTTAATAGGTACCACTTCCATGGAAAGGTAATAGTATTCTATGTGCCTTTGGCTTATAGCCATGCTGGCCACAAGACCATGGAAAATGCTGGCTCCCTCCACCAAGAAACAGAGATGAGCACCACACTGTAGAATCGGACATGATTGGAGAGGTAAACCTTTACCTTTAAAAGTGTGTATTGCACCAAATGGGCTTGTAACTTATGCTTATGCTAGTATTTTGAATTTTTGTTCAAAAATAACACTCCTGCCCCCCAAAGAACAAACACATAACCATCTGAGATAATCATAAACCATCTTTTTATCCCTAACATAAGGTAAAGGTAAAGGTTCCCCCACACATGCGTGCTAGTCATTTCCAACTCTAGGAGCCGGTGCTCATCTCCATTTCAAAGCCGAAGAGCCAGCGCTTGTCCGAGGACGTCTCTGTGGTCATGTGGCCAGCATGACTAGATGCCAAAGACACACGGAACGCTGTTACCTTCCCACCGTAGTGGTCCCTATGTTTCTACTTGCAGTTTTACGTGCTTTCGAACTGCTACGTTGGCAGAAGCTGGGACGAGTAACAGGCGCTCACTCTGTTACGCGGCACTCGGGATTTGACCCACCAAACTGCCGACCTTCTGATCGACAAGCTCAGTGTCGTAACCCACTGAGCCACCGCGTCCCTGTATCCCTAACATAAGGTATATTAAAATTTGGAGAGAAATCTCCTCCAATCCTTTATTTTTGGGAGATTTGGGGACACATTCAGCTTTTGATCTAATTTCAGAAATCTCTCTTATACTATTTAAGTAAGGAATACACAAATTCATGCTTGTGGATACTTCTTCTACACCTCAGTGGTTGAATTGATTCTGCAGGTAACTTAAACAACTCGGAAGTGATGTAGAGAATCTGATAAATAAAGAAAATCTCCAAGGGAATGAGAAATTCCCCAATAATTTCTCAAGGGTAGAGCCTTCTATAGATTCTTTGGAATCTAAGGCAAGCATGGGGAGCAAAGGAGACCCCAAATATTTGGAGAGGTAATATGGAGATAGGGTGGAAAATGGGATATTATTATTATTATTATTATTATTATTATTATTATTATTAGTAGTAGTAGTAGTAGTAGTAGTAGTAGTAGTAGTAGTAGTAGTAGTATTTTGGTTCGTCACACAGCCAGCCAGATGTTCAGACAAAATTTACATTTTTGTCCAACTATTGAGTTTTCCCCAAGGAACTGGGATAGGCAGATGTGGATGTTTAATGGTGTTAGATGTATCATTGCAAGATATAAGATATCCTGAGTAAAGCTGCCTTTTGTAATTGACTGATTGTGAATTTGTCAATGCTGATGGTGTCCAAGTGATGCTCCAGTTGTTTTGGGATTGCACTCAAGGCACCTATGACTTTTGGTGCCATCTTTGCTTATTATTTGCTAAATTTATGAATGAATGAACCTTTATTGTCAAAGTACAACCATGTATACAGTGAGATTGGCTGAGCCTCCCTTCATGCCCCCCCACAACTCACAGTGACAACAAACCCACCATCTTGTTACACCATGTGAACTAATTGCACAACATACCAGCCTCACAAGTCAATCATACATAAAATTATAAAATTATTTCCCCTTCAAGAGCCTGACAGCCGATGGATAAAAGCTGTTCTTCAGCCTGTTGGTACGGCTGGCTATACTCCTGTATCTCCTACCCAATGGTAGGAGAGTAAAGAGGTACCAACCAGGGTGTGAGTCATCCCTGAGAATTTTCCTCACTCTTCCAAGGCAGCGAGCCCTGGCAATGTCATCCAGTGGTGTCAGGGGACAGCCCACAATGTTTTGTGCTGTACTCACTACCCTCTGTTATACTTTCCTATCCATGGCTGTCAGGCCAGCATACCAAACCACAATACAGTATGAGAAGACGCTCTCTATAGTAGACTGGTAAAAGAGGGTCATTAGCCGTTGTTTTACCCTGTTCCTCTGCAAGACCCTGAGGAAGTGGAGTCTCTGTTGGGCCTTTCTGGCCACCTGGGTTGTATTGACTTTCCAGGTAAGATCTTCACAGAGGTAGACTCCCAGGAATTTAAAGGAGGAAACTCTCTCCACACAGCCCCCCCACCCTCGATGTAAAGTGGGGCAGGTTCCTCTCTTTTCCTCCGGAAGTCTAGCACCATCTCTTTTGTCTTGCCGATGTTCAGGTGCAAGTTGTTTTCTAAATACCATATGGATAGTTTTTGTACCTCCCCCCGTACGCTGTTTCATCTCCACCTGTAATAAGACCCACTACGGTGGTATCGTCTGCGAACTTAATTATCGCAGTAGATGGGTCGGACGATACACTATCGTATGTGTACAATGAGTACAGGTAGGGGCTAAGCACGCAGCCCTGTGGCAAGCCGGTGCAAAGCTTCAGGGGGGTGGATTATTTGCTGCCTATCTCTTCCTGCGGCTACTCTAGATGGCTTACAATAATAAAAAAGGAAGGTGATGAAATCTGTGTAAACAAAACAGAAGTGAAATAATAGAACCTACAAAATAAACAATGAAAAAGGAACACAATGAGAATATATCCATATGATAACCAAAAAGAGGGATGGGTGGGCAGCAGGAAGCAAGGGGGAGAGATGGAGTCTGCCATCAATCTAGCAGCCACCTCCAGGCTGAAACTCCCCCATTTGGTCCCCAGATCAACTGGCAGAACCAGATCTTCAGGCTTGATTTTCCCTATAGAGAACAAAGTGCAAGAATACCCAGTGATGCCTCCAAATGTTAAGCTTTCATGAAAATATTGAAAGCACCATTGTAGTAGCATGATAACGAGCTCTGTCCCCTTCAAACATGGAGAACATCATGATTCCTGTACCAAACAGCTGGTGCTTGCACTGTGGTATACAAACCTGCTTTCAACATTAAACCCATCTTGATCTGCTTTGCAAAAGCCTTGAGAATGCTCCACCTCGGCAATGTTATTCCAGATTTGTGAGCAAAGGAATCCTCAAGTATTTATCAATGGTTGGCCCCTCAAAATTAACCTTATTTTCATAAGCAGGAGCCTCAAGTTTACAACTCTTTCCTCAGTTTGAGCATAAAAGTTCTCCTGTGAGAAATTTCAGATCAATTCTGTTCCCAACAGACTTACTAAATTGTGGATTTTTTCTCTTAAAAATCTGAAAAAGGAGAGATATGGGACAGTGAGAAAGCATAGCAGGATCCCTCCTGAGGCCCAAAGACTTTTAGCCCTGTTTAGTTTCTTTCTAAATCTAAGAGACTTAAACTGGTCAAGAATGTTCAAGAACTGTACAGGCAGAAACATTTTCCCAATAAAAATGTAATTTCCCACAGGGTCATTTCATTTTCATTTATGAACTCTCAGTGCAGTCAACAACATATCTAATGTTCTTTTAGCATTCACTGGTGTTCAGTAACTGCAAAAAATGTCATGCAGATTCTTCTCCCATTTTCTCTTCCTAGATCCAACACTCCATATTTTTTAAGTAATCAGAAAATTAAGCAGATCCCTCAGTTACTTCCATAGAATGAACCCAAAGGTGTTCATTCTTCAGACTTACAGGTAGTTCTCAGCTTATGATCACAACTGAGCCCCAAATTTTCATTGCTAAGCAAGATAGTTGCTAAGTGAGTTTTGCCCCATTTTGCAGCCATTTTTGCCACACAGTTGTGAAGTGAAATTGTTAAGTTAGTAACATGGTTGCTAAGTGGATCTGGCTTCTCCATTGACTCTGCTCGGCAGAAGGTCATAAAAGGGGAATCCCATGACCAACTTGGGACGCTGCAACCGTCATAAATATGAGCCAGTTGCCAAGCATCTGAATTTTGATCACCTGGCCACGGGGAGGCTGCAATGGTCGTAAATGTGAAAAATGGACGTAAGTCACATTTTCCAGTGCTGTTGTAACTTCGGCAGTCACTAAACGAATAGTTTCAAGTTGAAGACTATCTTATCTTGTTTTTCAGTGTCTTTTAGCTGTGTTCAAAATAAAATATACCAAAATGAACTAGACACTCAAGACAGGAGGACACTCCTTGTTCTGGGTCAAGGTTCTCATTTGACCTTTGAAAGAGGTGCCAAACCTAAAAGCAATGAGCGGGTGTATCCAGAATACAGATGAAATATTGTTGTATTAACATTAAATTAAAAGTAGCCCTGGAGCTACTGTTCTTCAAGCAGTTTCCTAATTCTTTTTGTTGTTTGAAAGATAAATGGAAAACAATATTTGCCTAACAACAATGACGACCACGATGACGACGATGATAAAGTTGGAAGGGACCTTGGAGGTCATCTAGTCCAACCCCCTGCTCAAACAGGAAACCCTATACCATTTCAGACAAATGGCTGTCCAGTCTCTTCTTAAAAACTTCCAGTGTTGGAGCATTCACCGCTTCTGGAGGCAGGTTGTTCCACTGGTTAATTGTTCTAACTGTCAGGAAATTTCTCCTGAATTCTACTTGCTTCTCTCTTTGATTAGTTTCCATCCATTGCTTCTTGTCCTGCCGTCAGGTGCTTCGGAGAATAGCCTGACTCCCTCTTCTCCAGAAATTTTCAGGTATACATACCAAATTTGGAAAGCTAGAAAAGCATAAAAGTGACATCCGTCTATGCAAGAGAGAATGAAAAACCAGGTCACGGTTTGTCCTTTTTAACCTCCACGCCACAAAAATCTCTGTAGAAATCTGATTTGAAAATGCAAAATACCACCGATTAGCCTTTTACAAAAAGAGACTGTACGTAGGGCTTAAGTTATATTTGCACTTTGTAGATTTTTCCCCCCAGTTTCAAAGTTTGGAGACCTTCACGCATTATCATAATCTAAGATACAATAATAGAGTTTTTCCACTGTGCATTTTCATCTCATTTCTTCTAAATAGAATGACTTAAGTTGAAAGTCTTTTTAAAGCTCTCTCTCTCTCTGGCTGGGGAGTTTAGATGAGGGAGGGGGGGGAAAATATCTATATATTGTCATCTTATTCAGGTTAGAAAATATTGTTCTAAAAATGTGGACCCTTTGCTTTTAGCTCAGTTTGTCAGATTAGGGAACAGAGGCAACCATTGATCCCTAAGGATAAAAATCAGCAGATGGTTCCTTAAAAGAACAGCACCATGTATTCAAAGAGCGTGTGAGAAAGTCCTTTCTTTGTAGTTTGGGATACTGAAGGTCAAAATAAAAAATGTGCTACTTAGAAGTTAAGAAAAGGAGCGGAAAGTGTTAGACTGGAATTTAAATAAAACGGCAATTTAAATACTATTACTACAGGTAGTCCTCGACTTACAGATATTTGTTGAGTGGCCATTTCAAATTACAACAGCATTGTGGGGTACAAGGAAAAAAAAAGGCTTTGACTTCCAACTCTTTTTAGCAGAGCACAAGATAAAAACACTCCAGCCTCAACTTTTTGTTTTTACACATTAATATATAACTAGTCGTTTCTGTAACAACAAATCTGTCTAACCGAGAAAACAATAGTCAAAGTCAACGCCGTTTTTCTTTTTTCCCTTGTACCTCACACCTTCTCTTCCCTTCTCTCCCCCCCTTAATTTCCTTCTATTTTGCTTTGTATTTTATCTACTAAATAAAATTAAAAATATATAAAATACTTACAACAGCACTGAAAAAGTAACTTGTGATCGGTCCTCAGACTTATGACCATCACAGCATCCCCACAGTCAGGTGATCAAAATTTAGGCACGTGGCAACCGGTATGTATTTTATGATAGTTGCAGCATCCCAGGGTTGTGGGATCACCATTTGTGACCTTTCGAGACGGATTCCAACAAGCAAAATTAATGGTGGGTGTGGGGAGGGGAAAATGCAGACCCATTTAACAATTGCACGATTCCCTTAACAACTGCAGAGATTTGCTTAATATCCATGGCAAAATTGGTCATAAATTCAAGCACAGCTCACTTATCCACTGCCTACTTAAACAACAGAATTTCTGGTCCCAGTTGCAGTCATTAAGTCGAGGACTGCTTCTAAAACAGCTTGCTTTCAAAAGTTGTGGGTGTTTCATTACTGGAGTTTTTAAGAAGAGTTTTAAGAAGAAAACTGGACAGTTCTTGTCTGGAATGATGTAGGATCTGCTTGAGACTTCTGAGGCCCCTTCCAACTCTGTTATTCTGATGAAGTAAGCTGATGGGGCTAGGACCAGATTGCTAAATTTTTATTTGGATATTTAATTCTTTAAAAGGTTTGAGGTGATTGGGAAAAAAAATATCAGCAACAGTTCTCCATCCCTATCCCTTCCTTTTCTTCTTCTCTTTGAACTGCCGAGAAAAGCAGATAAATGGATTAAAGACAAGCCAATTGCAAATTTGACTGGGTTCCTGAATAAACTTTCCTAATGACAGGAATAGGTTGGAATGGCTTGAAATTTTCTGTTCTTATCCAGAGCACTCATGCAGGGTTTGTTCTAAGGCAATGCAAAAATTTTTAAAAAGGAGGAGGGTCCTGGATTAGGAATCCTAGCCAATTAGGGCATCTAATTAAGGGAATGAAGGCAAGTAGTCCTAGACTTATGATCACAACTGAGCCCAAAATTTCTGTTGCTAAGTGAGACAGTTGTTAAGTTGCCCCATGTTGTGATTCAGTGTCAGCCTGTGATACCGGCAGCTGAGTCTGATGATTCTGAAGAGGAGGAGGAGGAGGAGGGGTTTGGAGAGCCTTTGGTGTCAGAGGGAGGCTCTGATGCGCTGCAGGACTCTCAGCCTGGTCCCTCCCATCATGTACCTCATCAGACTCAGCTGTGTGAGCATGAGGTATTGGATGTAGATGATTCACAGCTGGATCTATTCAGGGACGCTAGGAGCAGGAAGTAATCCAGCAGAGTAGAACACAGAAAGGCCATGAGGCAACTCGGTGAGAGGAGGAGAAGGCAATGAGAAACCATGCCTTGGGACTGCTGATAAAAGGGGAAAGTGTGGGAGTTGCTGGTTGCAGAAGGCAACCGTTTGAAGATCTTCTGCTAGAGTCCTGGTCTGTTATTCCTGTTTAACTCTTGTTTGAACTTTTGGTTTAACTCGTTTGAACTTTTGATTTCTTTGTAAATAAATTTGGTTGGGTTTTTCCAGCGTGTTGACTATAAAAAGGGGTTGTCCCTGACATTCAAACAGGGCCGGTTGTAGGCTGGAACAGAACACCCCATTTTACAAACTTTCTTGCCACAGTGGTTAAGTGAAGCACTGCAGTTGTTAAGTTAAAAGTAACATGGTTGTTAAGTGAATCTGGCTTCCCCATGGACTTTGCTTGTTGGAAGATTGCAAGAGGATCACATGACCCCAGGACACTGTGCCCATCATAAATATGAACCACTTGCCAAGTGTCCGAATTTTGATCACGTGACCCTGGGGAGGCTGCAACAGTCATAATTATGAAAAAAATGATCATAAGTCACTTTTTTCACTTTTTGATGTTGTAACTTCAAACAGTCATTAAATGAATGATTGTCAGTCAAAGTTGTACCACTAGGGATTCCATTCCAAGTTCTCTGAATAAAAATGCACAGCAAATCTGGAAATATTATTCAGGAAAAATAGAAGCAACATTTTGAAATGAAAATATTGAGGTGGTTTCCAGTTGCCCAAGGAGCCAAGGATGTGCACAGGTCCAAGATACTTATTATATCCTACAGCAATATATGCAGATCATTGCTATTTAATTGCCTACAAAAAAGATGCATGCCACCATTAGTGTTGTTACCTGGAAGATGGAGTAAGAAGGAGTTTAATAAATAATTAAGGCAGATTTTAATGGAATGTTAGGAAAAAATGCCAAGAATAAGAAAGATTCAATAGGGAAACTAATAAGCCAGAGAAATAGTGGGTTCCAAGGGTTCAGATGGAGACTAGAAAAATCTTTCTTGAAAATTGTTGAATTTCAATTCCTTCTTTGTACTGATCAGTGGATTAGGCTGAATGGCCTTAATGGCCTCTCCCAACTCCATGATTTTTATAACCTCTCATTGGAGTTATCAGATTTGGGCGATAGATGGAGGATGGATGGATGGATGGATGGATGGATGGATGGATGGGAGGGAGGGAGGGAGGGAGGAAGGAAGGAAGGAAGGAAGGAAGGAAGGAAGGAAGGAAGGAAGGATATGTATGGGAGAAGGAAGGAAGGAAGGAAGGAAGGAAGGAAGGAAGGAAGGAAGGAAGGAAGGAAGGAAGGAGATGTATGGGAGAAGGAAGGAAGGAAGGAAGGAAGGAGATGTATGGGAGAAGGAAGGAAGGAAGGAGATGTATGGGAGAAGGAAGGAAGGTAGGAATGAAGGAAGGAAAGAAGGAAGGAAGGAAGGAAGGAAGGAAGGAAGGAAGGAACGACCTCTGGAACCTGATTTTATTACATTCACCCGAACAACCCCCAAAATATGCAGAAATGGCATTCGGAAACTTGCAAATGTCTTTTGGCTAATCAAGCTATTTCAAACAGGGTACATAGAATCTACCAGGAAAAACAGTTCACCTGTGAAGTGTCACCATTAGATATATTATCTATCACATACAGTCCTCAGGGTAACTTATAGCTCAGTGTTTGCAAGCAACACCCCCCCCACACACACACACACCGCCCAGCAACTGATTATCCTTCTACTATTTTGCACTCAGAATACTTACTAGAGTTTCTTTGATACTCTCAATTTTGGAAACACCAACTCCCCCCTCCTCCCCCCTTTACAACACAGAACAGATTTTTCTCTGTGTGTTGATCTGGCTTTTCAACCTGACGTCAAATTGAGTGCACAGCTGAACTTGAGCTAATTAGTCTCCACTTCCCTGGGTTTCCCTCCCTGAATTCATGTTTGTTATATTTCTATCAGTTAACTAAGGGTTCCTAGGGAACACACAGACTTGTGATTCTTCTCCAAGCTTTCAAGAAAATAGCCTAAGAATGTGTAATGAGAGCACAGTGATTTAGATGTTGAAGTAGGCTTGGAGAGACTCATTTCAATTTAGAAGTCACCGGGTGACTTTTGGCTAATGCTTTTTTCTCCATTCAACTTCCTGCAGGAAGTTTTCCCTATGAGGCATGAAATGAATGGGTGTTTGCTGATGATCTGGTCAAATTTTCCTCTGTTACATTTATTTTATTTATTTTAATTCCATTTATATCCCGCCCTTCTCCGGCTTACAAGCTTAGCAGTAGCCTTCATTCTATGTATATGCCTGCTTATTAGGGCTTTCACACACACACCCCAAGCGGCATTATTACAAAGTCAGCTTAATTGCCCACAACAATCTGGGTCCTCATTTAGGAAAAACTGGAGAACTGGTGCAGAATCATGTCCACGAAGAAGGGCAAATGTCTCTAACTTTTTTTTTTTTAAAAAAAAGACATTTCTGGAGTAGAGCAAAAAGCAAATTGCTCTGTAAACACATTCACCTCAGAACTGGTTGGCAGCTGGGACATCGTATTATAAATTAAATAGCAGTAAAAGAAACGTGAAGCCATGCAGTAAATATGCATGGATTTATCAGGAACAAATTAACAGGTTAATCTGATCAGTGGATCAAGCAGCTTCCTTAGTAGCTTATGAGACAAATATGGACGTATTGTATCTTGAGTGTAGAAAATATTTATCAAGAATTTGTTACTCGTCCGAAATATTCTGATTTGCAAGATAGCTGAGGATTGGAAAGGCATGATTGTTAGGTGAAAACACATATTTAAAAGATGCATTCAAAGAATACTTGTTAATAGGCCCTAAACAAACTGAAGAGTGCTATCAGTAGGGGTGCTACATAGTTCAGTCTTGAATGCATTTTTCTTCAACATTTTTATTGACAATTTATATAAAGTAATGGAGACTAATTTTCAGTTGATACAGTAAGGTAATAGTGGGTAGAGCAATTGTAAAAATTCCAACAAATCAAACCTAGGTCCTTGTGGCTACACAGACATATATCCATCTACACGTAATCCTTGACTTATGACTGATTGCTTAGTGACTGTTCAAAGTTACAGCAGACTGATTTTGGGTGCTCGGCAACTGGCCCACATTGATGGCTTTTTGCAGTGTGCTGCAGTCACATGACTGCATTTTACAACATTTTTGCCAAAATCTGGAATTTACTTCTGGTTTTCAGCAAAACCAACCCATAGTGAACCGTTGTTTTGCTTTACCACCATGGCATTTTCTTAATACTTGCCACAAAAAGGGTAAAAATATTGGGTTGGCCATATGAGTGGCTCGCTTCATGACCATCATAACTTATATCCATGAGGGGGCATGCTCCATTATGGTCATAAGTCAAGGACTTACACTCTACCAATTTGCATTTAGTTTACAGTTCTGTTTCCTGGACATTTCCCAACCAAGGAGTAGCCTAGTCAGATCCTCCTTAGCTGTTTTCCAAGATGAGCCAAGATTCAGTGGATTCTGTTGCCTACTGCCATGTGTTTAGCTAATGTCTGGATGGAAGAAAGAAAGAAAATTCAAGATGGAATTCATTTTTACTTATTTATTTATTAAAAATTTATACCTGTCACTTCTGCTATAAGGTGACTCTGTATGGCTTAGAAATTATGCCATAAGTAAAAAAATAATAATTAAAATATTAAAACTGCAGGTAGTTCTCGACTTACGGCCACAACTGACCCACAAAATTTCTACTGCTGAGTGAGACAGTTAAGTGAGTTTTGTTCCATTTTGCAAGCTTTCTTGCCACAGTTGTTAAGTGAATCACCACAGTTGTTAAGTTAGTAACGTGATTGTTAAGAGAATATGGCTTCCCCACTGACTTGGCTTGTCAGACGGTCACAACAGGAGATCACATGACCAGTCGTGGGATTCAAATACCTGAACATCCGGTTCTCTGCTTAGATGCAGGCCTGGGCCTCCGAGGCCTGGAATAGACTTCCGTAAGTGACATCCATGCACTTCCTGTGGGCTGTTCTAGGCTTGGGAGGCCTCCTCCAGCATGGGTTCAGCATGGGTTCTCTGAACTCAACAAAATTTAGCTACTGGTTCTATCGAACCGGTGCAAACCGGCTGAATCCTACCACTGCACATGACCCCAGGACACTGCGACCGTCAAAAATACGAGCCAGTTGCCAAGCATTTGAATTTTCATCATGTGACTACAGGGATGGTGTGATGGTCTTAAGTCTGAATGGTCATAATGGTCACTTTTTTCCAGTGCTGTTGTAACTTTGGGTGATCACAAAACAAACTTCTTAATTGAAGACAACCAGCACACAGATTATATTATAAAAGTATACCAAAATACTAAAACTAAGAGACAGAAGGGATAGAGATGAGATCTTTTTTACCCCCTCAACATAATGGGGTTCAAATATGTGAACGACTGGTTCTCTGTGTGGATGCCGCTTCCGGAAGTCCATTCTGGGCCTGGGCAACAAAAAATTAGCTACTGGTTCTGTTGAACTGGTGCGAAGCGGCTAAATCCCACCACTGCCCTTCAGCCACCTCCAGCGGTGAGCAATCCCCACAGGACCACAGGCCAACTAGCAAAGCCAAGTTCTGATATACTTCTGGAAGGTCAAAATGGAGTGGAGGGTTCAGGTTGCAAGTGTCCTGGGGCCATTTGATTCCCCTCTTGCAATCTTCAGACAAAGCAAAGTCAGCAGGGAAGCCAGATTGCTTTAACAACCAGTTTACTAACTTAACAACTGCAATGATTCACTTAACAACTGTGGCAAGAAAAGTGGTAACATAGGGCAAAATTCACTAAACAAATGCCTCACTTAGCAACATAAATTTTAGGCTCAATTGTAGCCGTAAGTCAACGGCTATTTGTACTTTTTGGCCCTAGCACTGAAGAATTTTTCCCTGGGCAAAAAACAGCTTTACAAATTACCTAACTCGGGAATTATTATTGCTAGTAATCATCTTGCATTAGCTTTAGTAAGAGATTTGGACAGTCGTTTCCTTTAGTTGTTATCAGGCAATCAGTTGGTGCTCTTATATGAGGATTTATTTGCTGTTAAATGTGATAACTTTGGCCATTTAGAAAACTGAAAGGGTATTTGGCTCTCTCCCTAAATGTCAGCCTTTTAAGTGGCTTGACTTTTATTTTCTATTTACCCTGGTCAGTGTAAATTTCTGTGGGTTTTGCTGGTGTGGGAGAGAGGATTTGGGATGTGTAGTCTGTTGTTATTAATATTTGACTTTGTTAGTGCGAGCTGTTTACTGTGTGATATCCAAGGAAAGGAGAAGAAAAGTGGAGATGATTCACGTTGTTTGGAAAAACTCTAGGTGACCTTAAGATGCAGTGGCTGTAGCTTCCTCTTCTCTTTTTGCACTGGTTTTGAAACCACAAACTGGGATTGCATTTATTGCTAACTGTTTGCCTCTCTTTATATTGTAAATGTTTTATAGTGGGATAGGATAGGGTAGGATAGGATAGGATAGGGTGTAGAGTAGAGTAAAGTAGAACAGAACAGAACAAAACAGAACAGAACAGAACAGAACAGAATAGAATAGAATAGAATAGAATAGAATAGAATAGAATAGAATAGAATAGAATAGAATAGAATAGAATAGAATAGAATAGAATAGAATAGAATAGAATAGAATAGAATACTTTATTGGCCAAGTGTGATTAGTCACATAAGGAATTTATTTCCGGTGCAGAAGCTCTCAGTGTATATGCAAAACAAAATAATAATAACAACAACAGCAAAAATAACAACAACAAAGGATAATAATAATAATAATGATACCAATAAGAGAAGGTATTGGAACAGATGAGAAGGATAAAAGTAATATAGCCATACTATATAAGTAATAGACAGAACTGTGGAAATGAAGTGTTCAGCAGAGTGATGGCATGGAGGAAAAACCTGTCTTTGTGTCTAGTTATTTTCCCATGCAATGCCCTAGGGCCATGGTGGTAAACCTATGGCACTCGTGCCACAGGTGGCACGCAGAGTCCTCTCTGTGGGCACGCGCACCATCGCCCCAGTCCTAGGCCTTCAGCTGGGTTTTATAAAACCTTTTTGTTTTAGGCCTCTGCCACTGTGTGCCTAAAAAAAAAAAGGTTCAATCAATCAATCAATTTCAACTTCTCACGAAAAAAAAAAGATCTCACAAAGTTGGAATTGATTGTTTGAACTTTTTAGTCCCACCCAGTCTGCCGTTACCACTGTAGCTATGCCCACCCAATGGGCCATGTCCACACAATTGGCCATACCCACACAATGGGTCATGCCCACACAATGGGCCACACCCACCCATTGGGCCATGCCTACCCATCACCCGTTGATACATAAGTGGGTTTTTGGGTTGCAGTTTGGGCACTCGGCCTCTGAAAGGTTTGCCATCACTGCCCTAGGGTGCAGTCCTGAGGGGAGGAGCTGAAACAGTTTATGTCCAGGATGTGAGGGGTCTGCAGATATTTCCTCAGCCCTCTTTCTGACTTGTGCAGTATACAGGTCCCCAGTGGAAGGCAGGCTAGTTGCAATTGTTTTTCTGTAGACCTAACTATTGGTTGAAGTCTGTACCTGTCCTGTTTGGTTGCTGCATCAAACAAAACAGAAGTAAAGGTAAAGGTAAAGGTTCCCCTGCACATGCATGCTAGTCGTTTCCGACTCTAGGGGCCGGTGCTCATCTCCGTTTCAAAGCCGAAGAGCCAGCGCTTGTCCGAGGACGTCTCCGTGGTCATGTGGCCGGCATGACTAGATGCCAAAGGCGCACGGAACGCTGTTACCTTCCCACCGTAGTGGTCCCTATTTTTCTACTTGCATTTTTACGTGCTTTCGAACTGCTAGGTTGGCAGAAGCTAGGACGAGTAACAGGCACTCACTCTGTTACGCGGCACTCGGGATTCGACCCGCCAAACTGCTGACCTTCTGATTGACAAGCTCAGCGTCCTAACCCACTGAGCCACCGCATCCCTAAACAGAAGCATAGAAGTACAAATGACAAACTCAATAATTGCTCTGTAGAACTGTATCAGCAGCTCCTTGGGCAGTCTGAACTTTCTGAGTTGACACAAGAACATTCTTTGTTGTGCCTTTTTAACAATGGTTCTAATGTTAGGTGTCCATGATGTATTTCCATGGGAATTATTGGCCGAAGGTTGCAAAATTGTTGATTCTTAAATGTGGATCACTTCAGTTCTTGATTGGGCTGATCTTTCTCTACTGAAAATTGTGACAATAGCAAGGAGTTGTTAGTGAAGATTCTATTTTACTAAAAGGTTGGTCCAGGGTTGTGAAGCACTATTGATTCCATCTTATACCATCCTGAGTCCTTTCTTCCTATTAAAAACATATTATAATTGAGGCAGAGTCCTCCAGGAAGGTGTGGATATTTATTTTATTATTTCTACTTTAAATATACAGCATTTCCTGTAACAAAAATGATTCTTATTCTGAAAAGAATGCCTTTCACATCACAACAGCCAAATCAAACATCATTTTATTCTTAGAGACACAATGGAGCCGTGATGTAAAGGATTACAAAATGTAAAGATGTATGTTCTTGGAGTGTTCTGCATTCTAAGGTGCCTGAAAAGCAGATTAGCCCATAATCTTTCTGAAATTCTTAGAAATTTAGGTTGATGGAAAACGTAGAATGGTATTAGGATAGAAGAGGAATGGTAGATGTGTGCTTCAAAGGGAAATTATACAGCTGGGTTGGGTGAGGTAAAAAGAACGTCTTCAATCTTGGCTCTTTTATGACTTGTGGACTTCGACTCCCAGAATTCCTCAGTCAGCTGCACGTAGACTTATATATCGCTTCACAATGGATTTTGGGGGAAGAAATAGTGGATGGAATGTCATTTTTAGTCCACATGATCTTGCCAAAAGTGTTAGGTACTTGCCTCCATTTGTTTGGGAAACTCACCCTCTTTATGCAGAGGAGTCTGCTAAGAGGAAACCTCCTTGGGTGGCTATTCAGAAAGAGGGCACTGACACCTCTGATTCTTTAAAGCAGCTGGTATTCTTAATCCGACTACTGAACGACAAATCTCTATGGTGAAAACCCAAGGAGCTTAATGACTGTACTATTTCATTTAACTGAAAGGCTGATCTGCATTTTTACAATCCAATTTTACAGATATTGGTCTTTTCTGCTAGCTTTGGAAGAGCCCACACAACTCTCAATGCAGGATCCGACCCTCTAAAGGGGAAAAAAATGACTGATGTTATGATAAAAGCAATGGGCTAGCCTTGTGGTCTTTAATCAAAGCACCTTGACTTCCGCAGGAGCTGTACCAGGGTATGGAGTGAATAATGACTCCTGGATTTGAGCTGATGAGAATATTAATATAGTTAACTCAATATCCAGGGCCTAGTTCTTGCAGCTGATGGTGTGTGAAATTTTCTTCCTAAGGAAATTGCCTTCAATTTGGAAGTTGTGCTAAAATGTACCTAATCCCGAGTCTAGAGAAGATGGTGCCTGTTACAAATATGATGGTATGTTAATTGTTGGCCACCTAGAGAGGAAACATTATATTACAGGGATAAATAATAATGTACAGTTTTGTGGTATTTTGAAGTGTGGCAATTACACGGTCACCAATCACAACTCATACCACTAACTAGTGAGTGTCAGTCACAAATAACTAGGGGCATTTCTTGATTTCAAAGTGTAGAACAGTTTTTATTATTGCTGCAGGATTCAATCAGAGTCGGTCATGGGGGGGTGGGGGGGACAGATATTTGTTCTTCCAAGCTTTCAGACTCATGCTGGAGCCCACCCAAGCTTGGAAGAATAAACCACTGGTCCCAGTGACTGACTCTGATTGGATCCTGCATCATTATCCTGGGACACATACATATCTCTTCATTTATTATTATTGCTACCTACATACAAGAATCTGCTCAACTCACAGTCAAAGCTAAATTGATGCTAGATAAGGGCCAAGGGAATTCAAAGAGGGTTGTCTCTTGTGGCAATGCAATGACTCCAAAGTGATGAGACTTTTAAATCCACCTTTCAGGTCTGTTTGCTCTTCTCCTACATCTAGTCTTAATGTGCCACCTGATTTTACAATTATCCTTTCATTGTAGACCTACTTCCTATGCTAGTTTCTTCTTTGCATATTTTCTCTTAAAATGACCTAGTATTGCCTGTGTCTTTTAGGGGCAGTGTCTCTCAACCTGAGCAAATTTAAGAGGGATGGACCTTAATTTCCAGAATTCCTCAGCCAACTGGCAGAAGAATTCTGGGAACTGAAGTCCACACCTATTAAATTTGCTCAGGTTGAGAATATTTAGGGAGATTCTCAGACATCCAGGCCACGGTTGTCCCAAAGGTGCTTTTTCATGAGGCAACTGGACTTTTTTTTTTCTCTTTGTAGACATTTTGCTTCCCATCCAAGAAGCTTCTTCAGCTTATGTTTATGAAATGGTTGTTTTGTTTCCTTGTGAAAAAGCACCTTTGGGACTCAGGTTGAAAAACACTGCCTTGGCGGCTTCCCAAAATCACATGATTATGCCTGGTAGGAACAGAATAATAGACTAAAAGTCCTATGGTTAGTTTAGCATCATATTTACGTCTTGTTTAGGTTTCTCTGAAAATGGCCCATAATGATGAGCCGAGCAATGTAGAGCTATAGCTCAAATGCGACTTGGTTGCTAAGGTTCTGTGCACGTACATCCTTTATTAACGTATTCCTTTAGTAATGTATTCCTACATATTTCATGCAAGGGTAGTTGCATCTATCAGCCACCAGGTGTCAGCCAAAAAATTTGGCAGGGTTGCAGGGATAAATGAATGTAATCATGCTCAGTACTGATTTTCTTTTATTTGCTTGAGTATATGTATTTCTAGCAAGGACTTAAATGGAAGTTTCTTTATTAATGTTCACCAAAGATAGAATCTTGTCAGACTAAAGCAATTACAATATCTACATAACTATCTATGTACTCTGTGAATTGCTAGGGATGGTCTGTCCTTGCCCTCTTTCTACCTACCAGACACTCTAAGCCATGGGTAGGCAACCTTGGCTCTTTTATGACTCGTGGACTTCAAGTCCCAGAATTCCTGAGCCAGCTGTGCACGAAGTCCACGAGTCATAAAAGAGCTAAGGTTGCCTACCTCTGCTCTAAGCTTTACTCTATCTTAGTCCTCTGGGAAGGAGCTCCTCCCTCTTGGAACTCCAGAGTACATTCCATCACAGTTACTTTGCTAACATCTCAAATGAAGCAGTTTCTTCATGGAGGAAAGCTTTCTTTAAGAATGAAATGAAGCTAAGTGCTCAGAGGGCTTTCACTTACGCAAACTGCAAAATCACCTCTTCACTTTCTTGCGGTAAATCCAAACCACCTCATGAAAAGCCAATTCATTGATGGCAATAAGGAATCATCTCAAGTTACATCTAAGATCGAATCTGCTTCTGTGACTAAGGTTTGGATGAAGACCTGAGAGACCCAGGTTTAAGTCTCCACTTGATCACAATGCTTATTCAGTGACTTGGAATTAGTAGTTAGTTGTCAAGACAATTTTAAAATGGAACTAGACCAGGGGTAGGCAACCTTGGCTCTTTTATGACTCATGGACTTCAACTCCCAGAATTCCTGAGTCAGCATAGCTGACTCAGGAATTCTGGGAGTTGAAGTCCATGAGTCATAAAAGAGCCAAGGTTGCCTACCCCTGAACTAGACCAAGAACTAGCTTAGTGTATTGATTAATACACTAAGAGTCGATGCATTCTAGTCCCACCTGAGGCACAAAGCCAGCTGTGAAACCCTGGGTCAGTCAGTCCCTTTTTTTCTCAGCCCTAGGAAGAAGGCAATTGCAAACCACTTCTGAAACCTTGCCAAGAAAACTGCAGGAACTAGTCTAAGACTGAGTGAAGACACACACACACACAAACAGAAAGAGAGACGATTGTGAGTGGGAATTGATGCTGTACACTGTCTCCAGCCACATGAGCAGTCCACCTTAAATTCCCACTTTTAAGCAGCAATCCTGCTTTGTCTTGTGAGCTCTCGAATTCGTATCTGTCCACACCATGCTGGATCACCTATTCCTTAGCCTGATCTAGCACTCTGTACTAGAGTCGATCTATAAAGTAATGGAGGAGAATCTGGAATCACAGCACCCAATTTGAACAATGCAGACAGAGACAACCAAGATATGAAAAGCTGCCAATGAGCGTGAGTTGGACCATGAGTCTCTGGGCTCTTCAAGCTATCATCTTAAGATGTCCGTTATAATTAAAATGATGGGCTCCAAATTATCTGCTCATATCTTCTTTCTTTTCCTTTTTTTTACAAAACAGTCACTTGAACACACTGCTATCTTTTTCACATAATGAACAGGAAGGCCGTACACTAAATTATGCTTTTCCACACTTCCTTTTTTCCCCCCTTCCCTGATTGCACAATTACCTCCTCTTCTCCTGCCCTTGATGGTGTAGAAGGTCATTTTAATTCGAGTCTAAATTACTTCTCTAAAAATGTTGCCAATTCTTACAAAAGCATCCCACTTTACTGCCAAAGCTCCTGTAAGCCACACAGCTGAGGTTATGAAAGAGCAGAAGCTGTAACTGTTGTTTCATTTGCATACAAATTGTCATCCTAGAAGCAAACATATTGTTAACATTATGGATTACATAAATCTGGTTCTTTTTGTTGATTTTTTTTTTAAAGGGAGGCTAAAGAGAAATTGGGTTGCTTGGTAATTAAAAAGCTATCTATACACATGAGCACACTCACAAATATATGCATTATTCTTTGCATAGCTTGTTCTTCAAAGATTCAGGAAGATTCTAGGTTAGACATCTTAAGTACTCAAATTATAGGTTGTCTCTTCTCTCTGATATATGCATTAATGTGTGTGGGTTTGCTTGTAGATGTGTGCGCGCGTCACTCTCTGAATCATTTGCTTATTAACTCCATCTGCTGTGCAAAACAGTACTGTTTTGTTCACCTGATGTCTGGACCATGTTTACTTTATGGACTGTCCCTTGTAGATTTTGCTCCTCTTTTGCTCTTTTCTACCTACTATTATTATCTGTGAATAAAACCTTCAGGATTGATGTTATAATGTTAGCATCAATAATATGAAGTCACTTCTGAAAACGACACATCAGGTTCTTTTTTTTTCTTAAGGAGGAACTCAAATGGTAAGTAAGCGGGTATAACTTTTTGAAGGTTATAATTCGTTTCAGGAATCTTTTCATAAAAAAGATATAATTTTAAGGGGTCACTTGCAACATCAAACCCAGGCCCCAGCTTGGTATTGGATTCCAATTTTGAACTGAAGAACCTTAGCTATTCAATCGCAGCTTAAGGGCTTTGGAAAAGGAGACTAATTGCTTTACAGACGTACTCATTCTCTACTGTCAATTGATGATACCCCAACTTTATATTTAACAGAATCACAGAATTGGAAGGGACCTTGGAGGTCTTCTAGTCCAACCCCCTGCTCAGTCAGGAAACTCAGTATACCCTTTCAGACAAAGGCTTGTCCAATCTCTTCTTAAAAACAGTGTTGAGGCACCCACAACTTCTGGAGGGAAGTCATTTCACTGATTAATTATTCCAACTATTAGGAAATACCTCCTCAGTTAGATCTCTCCTCAATTAGTTTCCATCTAATGCTTCTTGTCCTGCCTTAAACTGTTTGGAGAGTAGGTTAATCCCCTCCTCTCTGTGACAGTCTCTCAAATATTGGAAAATTGCTATCATGTCTCCCCTGGTCCTTCTGTTCACTAGACTAGACATGCCCAGTTCCTTCAACCATTCTCCATGTCATGGTTCCAATAGATGAGACCAAACAAATCAGAACTTTGAGGCTAAAAGTTTTCTCAAAGAACATGTTTATTGGCTGCATAGTATCGGCACCGTCAAAAGTGAAACCAAGTCTGAAATTCCCTCCCAAGCGAGACACACTATTACAAAGTCAAACTTCCCACCCCAGTGCTTTGCAATCAACTCTGTTCCCCAATAGAATAGTTTGGTGGGCTTTCTAACCAAAGGCTCATGCCCCCCCCCCATCTAACTGACAGAAATGACCTGGGTTCCCATGGGACAATAAAATGTTTAGACTAGTAGAAATCTTCCACGCCCCCTCCCATTCATGTGGCAATCTAGAACAAGCAAAAATGGCTGCAGCCAGGTTCACTGTAGAGTTGACACTCCATATGTTTTAGCCTCCAGTCCCCTAATTATCTTTGTTGCTCTTCTCTGCACTCTTTCTAGAGTCTCAACATCTTTTTTTATATTGTGGCAACCAAAACTGGATGCAATGATCCAAGTGTGGTCTTACCAAGGCATTATAAAGTGGTACTAAACATGTGATCTTGATTCTATTTCCATATATATATATATATATATATATATATATATATATATATATATATATATATATATATAATTGTTTTTTTTACAATAACAATCTTTAGTGCTTAGTAAACAGCGTGTTGTCTCGGTTCATATATTTTAAAAAAATCTATAGTAATTAATTCCCATAATTCCCTAATCAATATATTAATAAATAATATATTTCCTTGATCTTCTCTTCTTCTAATAGTATTCTCCTTTGTCAACATTAAACAAATATAATTCTTAATATTTTTGATATATAAAAGGTTGGATATATATTTTTTGTACAAATAACAATAACATCCATTTATAACACTTTTTCTAGTTGGCTTATGTTTCAATTGTATTTGTAAAAGTCATCTTATTAAGTCACTATGTGTTCTGTTTTCAAAATTCTTATTTAAGCTTAATTTCTCCTCAGTATTCAAACTATTCTTATCAGTCATAATTTTCGCAAAATTGATTACCTTTAAATATCCAAACTTTTCATTCACATCTATCATCCCGATATTTTCACATTTTATATATTATAAAAAATATTATACTACTTATATATCTTATAACATCCACATATAACATTTTATATTTTCCTTCCTCTGTTCCCAGCTGTTCTTTATTTAGCTGAAAATCACTGGGATTCAAAGGAACAATTTTTTTTCTATTTCTGGGCATCTTGCCAATTTCAGAGTCAATGCAGCTATAGTTATGCTCTGATTCTCCACTAGGTGTCAGTGTCTATTCATTTTCCAACTTTTAAGACAAATAATTATTTTCTTTTAGTTTCATCAATACTCTTTCAGATGTAAAATCTTAACAGTTTTCATAATCCTCAAATTTATCCAGACTATAGTGTTATTAACCTCATTTCAATATATTTCAGTCCCCCATAAACATTAATTCCCCATTTCTGTCTATGGAAGGATGAAGATGTAGTCCCCTCCCTTTTCACTTTCAGTGGATTTTTTTGCTTCTTGGGGATCTTTTCCAGGAAATCAATTACAAAATAGGAGAGAGAAGATTGATATTCTCACCCAGTTCTAAGCATGCTGTTCCCCATTGTTTTGGTTAGTGCTTTTGGACTTGGGCTGTCTGTAGCTTGGGATAGTCAGTGAGGTGTGGCTAGCCTTTCTCCTGTTGGGTTGGAGGGCTTCCCCCGGATTGAGCAGATCGACTGCCATGGTTCTGTGATCAGCAGGGGGGGGGACTCTCCTTCTTTGTTACCTCTCTGGGGTGACTTTAGACCCATTTAGGGTCCCCTAGCAGGGCGAAACCAGCTGCGGGGTGCGGAGCCCCACAATCCTTTGGCCATGTCCCTACGATGCAAGACCGGAAGTCGATCTTGATTCTATTTCCTGCCCAGATCACCCAAGTGATGCCATGGAGGTTCTCTCCCAATCCCTAAAGGGTATGGAAACCTTGATGGGGAGCAACAAGCTAGGAAGACAAATGGGTTTGAGTTTTTGGACCTCCTACTTCTGGGTCCTTCCATCTTTGGTTCTGAATGGGGTAGCAAAGTGCACAATCTGGAGGTCCTGCTAGATTCACAGCTCTTTCTTGAGGAGCAGGTGGCAGCTATGGCTAGGAGGGCTTTTGCACAACTTCAAATGATCCATCAATTCTGCTGTTTGTATTCATTCATTCAATCAGTCGATCAATCAATCAATCATTAATTCATTGGTTCACTGTATATGTTTTTACAATTTTTTTTAAAAAAAATATTTTAATCCCCCAGAATCATGGATATGAAATAAGCGGCCATATAAGTCCACTAAACAAACTAATCTATGGTCCTGAACAATAATCTGCCTTCATTTACATAACTTAAATCTATTGTGTTTTGTTCTCTGGAACACTAGATAGCAGATTATGGGTCTTCTTTACTATAATTATCCCTTCAAGTAGTTCTCAGAGAAGATTCTTCGACATCCAGTTTAAAATCCTTGGATGCTAGAAGAACTTTTTATTTACTAAACATCTGATATTTACTGAATAGCTATTGCTACATTTTAAACCTGCTGCTCTTTTTTTAAATTTGGCCATAATGACTACTGATTATGGGGTTTGATCCAATTTACTCAGAGTGCACATGTTTGGGAATAATTACTCTATCATGTAAGTTCTACAGCAGCCCCCAAAATATAACGATCATTATGAGAAGATAGCAAGGTCACCAGGCCCCAAGTATCCATCTCTTATAAATACCATGCTAGTCCAACTTATACTGTACACATTTTACTGTTTAGAAAATAAGAAAGATCAATGGCAGAGTTTCAGATTTTTGCTTTGTTTTGAGCTAAACTAACTTTTTCTAACCAGCGGTGTCATCCAATTAGAGACAAAAGGATCAATCAGGGGATTAACCTCCATTTCTATAATGCATACAGCAAGGAGAAGACGTCAGTCACACACAAAAAAGGAAGGGACATTCTAGGAATCCTTGTTTCTTTATTCTACTTTCATCCCCACAACCACACCAGGGAGGGATAAATGGGTCAAAAGAAAGTAGGGTAGATAAGACTCTCAACAGTTCTATCAATTGGGTTATGTGCTTGTAACTTCCATTGAATTTAAGAGTTATATAGAGCAGACATGTCAAACACAAGGCCCGGGGGCCAGATCCGGCCCGTGAAGTGGTTTCATGTGGCCCGCAAAGCCATCCTGGAAACAGTGAGGGAACGGCCCCCACTTCCTTGGCCCTGGCCCAGAGACCCTCAGATCTGTCCCACTCCTGCCTAGGCCCCCATAGGCACCCTTGATGCAAACAATGTAGAGCTGGCCACGCCCACCCAGTAGGCCATATGCACTTTAGCCATGCCCACCCAGTAGGCCACGCCCACCCTGGCCTCACCCACCTGGCCCCTGAGGGCAACCGCAATGCTGATGCGGCCCTCAATGAAATTGAGTTTGACACTCCTGATATAGAGGATTGCACTATGAATAGAACAGAGCCTCCAAAGTAAACTGGGCAGTATTAAAAGAGCATGAAAAAGAAAGCAATAACCTGGGTTTGCTACTAGGAATTTATTGCAAAAAATGTTTTGCTGCTGGTGGGATACTACAAAAGTTTGACAGTTCATAATAGACGGCTTAATTAAAGTAGCTGAGCTTAGTTGGACTCCTTCTCCTATACGATCTTAGAAGCAGGACCCATAGCCTTCCAGATGTTATTAAACCGTAACTTCATGTTTGGTGGGTTTGGCGAAGATAGTATCCCAGTTAAAACCTGCAGAAGCTCACTTGCCACCTGTGCTAGTCAATTATGATCCAG
This sequence comes from Vipera ursinii, assembly GCF_947247035.1. Taxonomy (NCBI): domain Eukaryota; kingdom Metazoa; phylum Chordata; class Lepidosauria; order Squamata; family Viperidae; genus Vipera; species Vipera ursinii. The sequence goes on along the minus strand of NC_139515.1, from coordinate 78,919,138 downwards.
ACTTCCTAAAATCAGCAGCTTTTAAATCTGGAAGGGAACCTCCTGCCTAAAAATGTGATGGAAAATAAGAAGAATCTTTAAAAAAAAGAGAGAGAGAGAGAGAGAGAAAGAGAGAGATTAGTTAACTGAATATTCTGCCTATTGATCCTGGCAAAGGATCTCCTGGCTGATAAGCCCCTTTCTTTCCAGAGCCAAGTCTTTCAACTGGCATAAGCTTAGAAAACACCTAATGTATATCCTGGAAATGTGTGAATTAGAGACCAAATAAGCAGGCACAATTAAAAAGCAAGGCTCCCAGCAGCAGAAAAATAAACTCCGTTCATTTATTTGACAAACACAGTTTAACTTTAATTATTTACACTAATGCTCAGCACTATCTCATAGCAGTAAATGTTCCACGGTATATTTCTGCAAAAGTAATTAAATCTTTTTAATGTGCAATCTCATCATGGCTCAGTATCTCTTCATATATCGCCCATGAGCCATGCAGTACGCCAACTGTTTGTTCTTAGGCGGTAGTTATGGGTGCCCAGATAAAGGAGATTCAGTGTTACCAGACAGTAGTTAGGTGTGTGTTTCCAAAATGCAGGTAGCCCTCAACCTATGACCCCAAATGAGCTGAACATTTCTGTTGCTAAGCGAGAGAGCTGTTAAATGAGTTTTTATCCTCTTTCTTGCCAGAGTTCTTAAGTGAATCACTGCAGCTCTTAAGTTAGTAACCCGGTTGTTTAATCGAATCCGGCTTCCCTATTGGCTTTGCTTGTCAGGAGGTCATAAAAGGGGATCACATGACCCCGGGACACTGTGACCGTCATAAACACAAATCAGTTGCCAAGCGTCTGAATTTTGATCGCGTGACCCTGAGGATACTGCAATGGTTATAAGTGTGAAAAAAAAAATGATCGTAAGTCGTGCCATGGTAACTTTGAATGGTCAGTAAATGAACTGTTGTAAATCGAGGATTACCTGTATTTATTATATTGTTACATTCCTCCTCCTCCTCCTCCTCCTCTCTCTTTTTATCTTTCTTTTGCCTTTCACTGTTTGCTCCTTCTCTCTGTTCTGGTCTTTGTTCTTTCTTTAATATTTAGTAGTAAAATCTAACGCAAACAAATAAAAAATCTTAATTTAAAAAAAGTGTGTGTTTGAGTGTGTGCAACCCGCGGCTCCGGAGCCGCATGCGGCTCTTTCAGTCCTCTGCCATGTGCAGTCCAAAAAAAAAAAAGTGGGACTAAAAAAGTTCAACCAATCAATTCAAATATGCAGGGTAGGTGCATATCTCGCCTTGGCTCCACTCTTCAGTCAAACCCTGTTCTGGGTTTATATTTTGCTGCTCCCAGTTTTTCCTTTTGTGAGGGAACCGGTTCCGAGTGGCTCTTTCACTGTTTCGGGTTGCTGACCCCTGGGTGTGTGCGTGTCTTTCTTTTTTTTTTATTGAAAAGTTTTAAAATACATTTTTAAAACATATACCCCATCTACCCCACCCCTCTCCCCATCCCTCCCATCCCAACTCCCCCCCCTGACTTCCCAGAGCCGAATACAGGGTATTACATCATACAATCTTACTCTAAAATATTCTAATTACTATAATTACTCTTTAAACCCTATCGCACTTTAACTCTCCTTAACCATAGTAAAGAAAAACAATATAGCCTCTAATTACAGTAACTAATAACTATTCAAATGCTAAATGATACTTTGTAGTCCCATATTTGTTCTGAATAAAATCAATCCATCTTCTCCATTCCACTATATATCTCTGTTGCGAGCGATCTTTCACCTATGCCGAGATTTTAGCCATTTCTGCCAAGTTCGAAACTTTCAAAGTCCATTCTTCAGTAGTAGGCAGATCCTCCTTCTTCCAGTATTGCGCTACCAAAAGTCTTGCAGCTGTGCATGTCTTTCTGTGTGTAAGAGTTTGATGTCTTCCTATCTCCTTGCAAGGAACAGCCATCTGGAGCACAAGTGAGGGGTCTCTGATCCTCTCCTTGTCCAGAGAGGGTTCTGTTGGATCAAGCTGCTCCATGGATTGCTCTGTTGTTACCGTCAACAGAGTAATGGCCAATGCCTTGAATCAGACCAAGAAGCATTTTGGCAAACGATGCAATTTCTTAACTGTAGGCATTTTCTTGCTGTAATGTCTCATCTATCAGGATTTCGCACCCACTGTAGCAACATGTGGTCTTCAAAGGCAAATACTTCTAGACCAAATTACACTAATGTTCTAGATCACGGGTGTCAAACTTCTGGCCCATCGGCTGGATGTATCACACGGAAGCTGCACCTACCCCAGCTCCGGCAAGGGGGAAAAAAGTCATGATACATCGCGACACATCATGTGACACGGCGAATTTGACACCCCTGTTCTAGATGCAACAGGGTAAGGATATGTCTAGAGGGACGCGGTGGCTCAGTGGGTTAAGACGCTGAGCTCGTCGATCAGAAGGTCGGCAGTTTGGCGGGTTGAATTCTGAGTGCCGCTTAACAGAGTGAGCGCCTGTTACTCATCCCAGCTTCTGCCAACCTAGTAGTTCGAAAGCATGTAAAAATGCAAGTAGAAAAATAGGGACCACTATGGTGGGAAGGTAACAGCGTTCCATGCGCCTTTGGAGTCTAGTCATGCCGGCCACATGACCACGGAGACGTCCTTGGACAAACGCTGGCTCTTGGGCTTTGAAATGGAGATGAGCACCAGCCCTTAGAGTTGGAAACGACTAGCATGCATGTGCGGGGGAACCTTTACCTTTTAAGGATATGACTAAATTCCCACTTCAGAAAAGCCAGCCATTGGTGCACCCAGCTGAGGTGAGCAAAGGCTACCCTAGCCATACTTTCCACCAGCTGATCCAATAGGCTATTCTAGTCTAGGGGAACCTCTAGATGGTGCACCAGCTCCTTCAGGGCATGTGCAACCCATCTAGAATGATAGATGGAACAGATGTCCAGAAGAATACCATTGTCCATGCTTGGCCTTGCTGAATGATCAAGCAGGACCAGAACAAACATGATGGCTCCCTCTTGGTCCCACTCAAATGATCCAGAAAAATAACCAATATGAGTTTTCTACCGACAGAGATTTAGAAAATCTGCTTTGTTCAGACAGGTCTGAATTTGTTGCCCTGTGATCCTTGCCATAAGCTTTGGAATAGGGGAATATTGGCGATGAAGAGAAGTTTTCCATAATGGCTGGATCAGGGGATGGCATTTTGAAGAGGGACACATTCATTGGTGGGATTCAAATGAGTGAACAACCATTTTTCTGTGTGGATGCCATTTCCGGAAGTCCGTTCTGGGCCTGGGCAACAAAAAATTAGCTACCAGTTCTGCCAAAGTGGTACGAACCAGCTGTATCCCACCACCGGGTACATCTCGTCCCCTCCCAAAGAAGCATTTGCCATGTCTTATATTTCAATTCCTGGCTCCTTCTTGATAGCTCAGTAAGCCACAAGGGGCAAAGATCTAGTCCATTTGTACTGAAACTCACCCCTCAGGACATTTTCCCTGCATTATTAAAACTTTTTATGTGTGCTGTCTTCAATCTCCAGTTGCTTCATCTAAGAAATGACCTCCAACCAGCCTTCAAATTTTGCCATAGGCAAAACTCCAGTAGGGTGGTTTTTTTTTTTGGCTTACCTTTTTTTTTTGGAAAAAAAAAGATGTTAACTTAACTTCCAAACTTCTTGACAACTTGACTCAATGATCAAAAGAAATGAATATGGATGCAATGAGTCTAGATACTATACTGGTGATAATACAGAGTAGTAGTAGAGGTAGCACTGTGGCTTCTGGCTGTGTGTATTTAGCAATTCGTGGTTGAAATTTGTAGCAGTTACAAAGTGAACTTATATCTTCCGATATCACAGGCAAGAAACTCAGCAATCACCTCAAAATGAAAAAAAAAAGTGGGAAGGAGATAACGGGAAATTAGTAGATTGCGACAATGGTCTTCAGGCTTTAGTAAAACGCTAGCATGATCTAATTAGCAATGAAGAAACACAAGTTGTTAGGCAGACTTAAAACTGTAGCTGGTGAAAACACTCAGCCTTCCTGCTGTTGGCATGTTTGAGAAGTTTTATCAGATTCTTGGTCCTTAATGAAAGTAAAAGTAGGCTTTCAAGTCCTTGAGTTGTTCAAGCTGCTTTAGAGGCAGCTTTCGTGTTTTATCTGACTTGAAGGAATAGAAAGATAGAGTCCCTGTAGAAATAAATAAGTGGCTTGAAGTTCTTATAAGTGAAAGAAGAGGAGGAGGAGGAGGAGGAGGAGGAGGAGGAGGAGGAGGAGGAGGAGGAGGAGGAGGAAACCTTTGGGACTATCATCCTTAAAAAACAGGAGATGCTGGAAAGACTTCATCACGATGGATCTTTAGAGAAGGGGTCAAGGCCACATGCAGCAGAATAAATAGGACTCCTTTCCCACATATAAAGTACAGGTAGCCCTCGACATACAAACACAACTGAGCCCCAAACCCATGTTGCTAAGCAAGACATTTGTTAAGCGAGTTTTGCCCCCCCCCCTTTATGACCTTTCTTGCCACAGTTGCTAAGTCAACGGCTGCAGTTGTTAAGGTAGGAGCAGGATTGTCAAGTGAATCTGGCTTCCCCATTGACTTTGCTTATCAGAAGGTCGCCAAAGGTGACCACATGATCCCGGGACACTGCAACCGTCACAAATGTGAGTCAGTTGACAACTGTCTGAATTTGGATCATGTGGCCATGGGGATGCTGCAACGGTCGCAAGTGTGAAACGTGGTCAAAAGTCACTTTTTTCAGTGACGTGGTCACCTTGAACCATCACTAAATGAACTGTTATAAGTCAAGGATTACCTGTATGCTTCATGTGTAAATTCTGAAGTGAAGAAATGCCCGTTTTCATCTAAACAAACATGTTCATGAATCATCATTCAAGGAGGACCCTTGAGAGATCGCTGCACCCAATGTCTACAGCATCCAGCATCTAGCTATTCCAAATGGAGATCCTTCATCACTCATTTGAATCAGTGAAATGGTTCTAAGGTTGACTCCAGGAATGTACCTACTTACTTGGGATCAGTGTGTTGTGGCCTGTCGGCCTCCGGAAGACTCCACAACCAACTCAGAGGAGGAAGCACAGGAGTGGGCGTCGGGCCCAGCGTCAGGGCCAGCTGAAAGCTCCAATGGGGACGAAGGGATGGAGCTGTCGCAGCCAGGGACAGAGGTGCACCCTGGGCCATCTGCCAGCCCTCAGATGGAAAGGCTGAGACCTCCATGCCTTGAGGCAAGTGATTCAGGAGAGGAGGATCACATGGGGCCAGTGATTGATGCGCAGGCGCAGAGGAAGCTGAGAAGAGGAGAACAGCGAGAGGCTATGGGTCGGTCTTCAGGGCGGGAGAGTCACTGCTGCTAACAGAGCGCCACCCTCAGCTGTGGATAAAAGGCAGGGGAGGAGACAAGTAGGTGTGGCAGACAATTTATAGTCTCCCTGCCAGTCAGCTACTTCTGATTTTTGTTTGGAAACTTGCCGGAGTTTCTTGGATCCTGTGGCGCTGGGAGTTGGAGCAGCTTCTGAGTGTGTGTGTGTGTGTGTGTCTTATGTTGGAAGAGAGTCTGAAGGACTCTTGTTGCAAGCGTGGTGAGAGATTGAGATTAACTCTGGGTGTTTGGGAGGTCCCTGCAGGGAACAAGGGAGCAAACTCTGTGGTTGGGAGGCAACTAAAGACTTTAACTGTGTGAAACTGCTGCCATTCCTGAATAAAAGGAATGTTGGAGAATTATTGGTGCATCTGTTGTGTTCGGGGAGCTGGGTCAGAACACAGTGGAAGATCATAGACAGGACAACAGACAGGCTACATTAAACTTCCAACAAATTATTCAGAGATTGGGGCTCAGTACAGGTAGTCCTCAACGTACAACCACTTGTTTAGTGACTGTTCAAAGTTACAACAGCAATGAAAAAAGTGACTTATGGCCTTTTCTCACATGACCATTGCAACACCCTCCCCGCATGGTCATGTGATCAAAATTAGGATGCTTGGCAACTGGCAAGTATTTATGATAGGTTGCAGTGTCCCGGGGTCCTGTGGTCACTTTTTGTGACCTTTTATGACCTTCTGACCTTTTGACAAGTCAATGGGGAATCCAGATTAATTTAATAACCATATTATTAACTTAACAACTGGAGTGATTCACTTAACAACTGTGGCAAGAAAGGTCATAAAATGGGGCAAAACTCGCTTAACAACTGTCTCATTACTGTCTTAATTGTGGTCATAAGTGGAGGACAGCCTATACCTGGCTGGAGAAAAAGGTGGACTGAAATTCCTTCTTACCCTTAGAGTTACCTCCAGATACCCCAACAAATAACCATTGATAGAGATGATTTATCTTATTAATTTTCAACGGATTAAGCCATGTCAATTAAAGACTAGAAGCTGCATTTGCTCAATATATAAAAATTTGGTTAGTTTTCTTGTTCTTCTTCTTCTCCTCCTCCTCCTCCTCCTCCTCCTCCTCCTCCTCCTCCTCCTCCTCCTCCTCCTCCTCCTCCTCCTCCTCCTCCTCCTCCTCCTCCTCCTTCTTCTTCTTCTTCTTCTTCTTCTTCTTCTTCTTCTTCTTCTTCTTCTTCTTCTTCTTCTTCTTCTTCTTCTTCTTCTTAAGAAAAGAGTTTGCCAGTTTAGCAAATTGGGAAAACTCAAGACTGGTTGGTTAGTTGATGATGCCATATATCATACACAGATGAATATAGTTTAATTTAGTGGATAGTTTAAAGAACTGCTAAAGATAACAGCAGCCAGATGATAAATCTAGTAGCATTCATCATTTGATTAGATAATTAGGAACTACAGTTGGAATCACCACTTCTAAAATTTGAAAATTACCATTTCTTCAGTGGTAATTTCTTGCAATTAAGGCACATAAGAAGGCCATTATTAGAGTGCTTTTTCCTAGAGTCAGTGTAAGGCAGCTAAAGGAAGTAGCCATGCACCAATGGACAAAGACGTTTATATTCCCTTCCTGTGAACACATTAATGCCTAGTAACTTTGGCATGAGCATTGCAAGGCTTCCTCCAGGATTCATTCCACCACACGAACATCGATAGTCACATGGTTCCTTTGGATGTGGATTCAGTGCTTCACTGTAATGTTCCCATGCTTATTAATTCATAGAGTCAATGAATGAGATAAGTTTGTCCCCCATAGTTGGCATAAGCCTAGAGTAAGTAAAAAGGAGCCGGTGAAGCTGCGGTCACATACTGGTAATTGTATCATCTGCTATAGATGATATCGGGCACCACAATCTGCCATTCTTGTAATATAATGTGCAGTTGGAGAAGAAGTAGAAGGAATGTGCAATATTGTGTGGGAAGTCACCCCCCCCCCAGAGAAGGAAATATTAAAAGGGCAGAATATTATATGTCCTCAAAGGATCTTAAAGAGGTAGAAAAGCATGCCCAGTTTTCTTAATAGCCCCAAGTCTCCCTCCCCCAAGCAGAAACCAGCTCTGTAGAAATCCAGATGTGATAATCCAGGAAGGTTGGAGGCCCCCAGCTAGAAGCTTAGGAAGACAAAGACACCTAAAATTTACATACCCCACCCAAACTCTAAGACAGGACATAATAGGATTAACCCACAGATGCCAAAGGGGCACACTCAGACTCAGTTCAAAATACATGAGACAGTTGCTGCGCCAACTACGACCCTATCTGGACCTGGATGCCTTACGTACAGTCACCCATGCACTTGTGACCTCTCGCCTTGACTACTGTAACGCTCTCTACATGGGGCTGCCCTTGAGAGCCACTCGGAAGCTTCAGCTGGTGCAGAGTGCAGCTGCACGAACACTTTTGGGGGCTTCCCGATACTCCTATATCACACCTCTCCTCCGTGAGCTGCACTGGCTTCCAGTTGCCTTCCGAGTGAAATTCAAGGTGCTAGTGATGACATACAAAGCCCTACATGGCATGGGTCCGGATTACCTACGGGAGCACCTACTGCCAGCGTCAACACCCCTCCGTCCTGTGCGCTCCCACAGAGAGGGCCTCCTCAAGGTGCCACCGATCAGAGAATGCCGGCTGGTGGCCCCCAGGGGGAGAGCATTCACAGTGGGTGCGCCAACACTCTGGAACTGCTTGCCTGCCGAAATCCGGATGGCCCCCGACCTTCGCACCTTCCGGTGCGACTTAAAAACCTTCCTATTCCAGCATGCCGGCCTGGCCTGATAGATTTTGGGGTTTCATTTGTTTTTACTATTGTTTTACTGTATAGTTACCTTGCTCTGTACACCGCCCCAAGTCCCTCGGAAGAAGGGCGGTATATAAAAACAAACAAACAAACAAACAAACAAACAAACAAACAAATAAACAAATAAATACAAAACTTCAAACAGGAACAGGAAACAACCTCAAGAGCCCCAGAGGGTATAAAAACCCACTCCCTACATGTGCTCTCTCTCTCTCTTTTCTTCTAGAGCCATCTTTCTGTCTACCTCTCCTCTTCGATAAACTGCAACCTTCTTTTTAAAGCAGTCGCCATGTTGTTTATTCCCGGCTTGGACTGAACCCTGATGAAGACTTTTCCTTTAACAGTTGCTTCTCAGGGAAGAGGCAACACATTCCAGAGAAGGGCCTAAGACAAGAGACTGCACAGTTCTGAACTGGATTGGGGACGGAGGGAAAAAGTTCAGGGTAACCACACCCTAGAATCTTCTAGGGTATATCTATCAGATTAGAAGGTTATAGCTTTACTCTGTTAAGATTCTGTCTATTTGGTGCAAACAAACAAGGAACTGGACTCACTTGGACATCATGGTGTCATTGTGCATAGGTCTGGGAGATCTTGTATGGCACTAGCCCTGGGAAATCACCACAATTGCCTTGATGATTCTGGAAAAATGAGCCCATCTTTGTGCACTTGATTGTGATATCCAGATACTGCATGATCACTACATTTTGGTATAATCTTAAAGGTCTCAATTATCAAGTAAATTGGGCTCATTAATGGCAAAAGCAATGTTCTGGTGAGCAGTGAAACCACCTCCAAGTCCAGAATGGCTAAGAATGAAGTCCTAGATTACATAATCCCTACTAAATCTATGATTCTGTACTGTAGCATACTACCTTCCCTATGGGATCTTACACATATTAGTGCTGGCAGAGAAAACGGGACACCCTACACATACTTGTTCCATACCGCAACCTAGGTAGCAGAAATGATGCCCTAACGTGCATACATTTGGTCGGTGACTCAGCAAAGACTTGTGAAGCACACTGAAGCCTGCTTGCATGGGAGAAATAGTTAGTGGTTCTGGATGCCTAATTATCAGGAAAAATATTGACAATTTGGAAGGGGTTCAGAGAAAAGGAAGCAGACGTAGCCAGAGGACCATGAGGAATTTACATCTAAGGAAAGATGAAAAGAGCTGAATATGCAGAGTGCATTCAGGAGATAATTAAGAGAGGGTGCTGTGTGGAGTTCAGAGCAACTCCTGGCTTGGCATTGAGTTTGGGAAGAAATGATTTAGAGCAGCATCTGGAGACAGAAGTAGAAGACGTTTAAAAAGAAAAGGAAGAGAGAAATAATACTGCTAAAAATTTCAGGATACCAAGAATCATTTAGGTTATGAAACAGCTGGGTTTCTTTTTTTGCTTTTGTTTTTAAAAAGCTATGATGGTGGTGTAAAACGTTAAATTATCATCTCGGACCAAGAGAAGAATTTGGGGGTCTCCAAATAAAAATCCTAAGTTGTAAAGGGATTTGGATGCTCTGAATCTGACAGCTTGAATCTCCCTGGGAAGCGGAAAGGCGCTAAGAGAAAAGTATGACATTGATCTCCGGAGATCTTATGATTACTTAAACAGCATTTTTTTTTAAAAAAAAGAAAGGTCTTTGTCATGTCCTTGGGTGTAAAACATTAGGCATTTCTGGAATAAGGAAGGAACTACTAGTCGATTTTTTCCTATTCACAACGATGACAGTCATTTTCAGAGCAGATCTTCAAAGATTTGCCTTTTAGTGACAAAAGGGCCCCTTATTCTGAAGGACAAGAGTGTTGCAATTTTTGTTGCATATTTCGGAGGCCTGGACAACTACATTTTCCAGGAGTCCCGATACCAATTTTCACTAGCTTGCTGGTGTTATTAGAATAGGGTAGGTGTGGCAAAAAGAGGGGTCAGAGGAAGTAGACCAGTTCAGGTATAATCATCTCAAAACCTGGCAAAGATGCCAAAGAAATAGATTTCACAGGTGACCCTTCCTGCATCAAAAGAGAAACGGACAAGAAGAAAGCCTAGCCAGAGAGAATTAACAGAATAACAGAGTTGGAAGGGACCTCGGAGGTCATCTAGTCCAACCCCCTGCTCAGGCAGGAGGCCCTACACCATTTCAGAAAAATGGCTGTCCAGCCTCTTCTTAAAAGCCTCCAGTGATGGAGCACCCACAGCTTCTGAAGGTAAGCTGTTCCACTGATTAATTGTATTCACTGCTAAATTTCTCCTTAGTTATTGTGTGGGAAGAATCCAGAGAAAGAAATATTTGGGGGGAATATTGAAAAGGCAGAATATATTTCCCCAAAGGAATAATGGAGAATATCTTAAAAAAGAAGAAAGAAGCCAGCCCCAGCCTCTCTCCCTGCCTCAGGCAGAGGCCAGCTCTATAGAAATGCAGATTTGGTGATTCATTCAGAAAGACTTGAACCAGGAAGCTAGAAGCTGATGAAATTAGGAAGACAAAGATCCCTAAAATCTACATACCCCCACCAGTGGCGTAGCGTGGGGGGTGCAGGGGGGGCCCGGCCGCACCGGGCACAACATCTGGGGGGACACGCTCACACTCGCAGCTCTCTGCCCCTGCCTGGCTCACTCACTCTCTCTCACTGCAGTGCTGGCTGTGCAAATCCGATCCGAGCCGCCGGGTCGCCGCCCACTGTGGAGGGGGGTGTGCCAGGCGTGCGGTGCGGTGCGGAGAGAGAGCGAGGGACTATCTGGGGGAGGGACAGTGCAGCGGCCGGGTGCTTGCCCCGGGTGCTGACAACCCACGCTACGCCACTGACCCCCACCCAAACTCTAAGGACAGGAAACATACTGTAATAGGATTAACCCACCAATACCAAAAGGGCACATTCAGACTCAGGTCAAAGTACATGACACAGAAATACAAAGTCCCAAACAGGAACAGGAAACAACCTCAAGACCCCTAGAAGGTATAAAAACCCACCACTCCCAGTTACATGTGGTCAGTTTTCCCAGAGCCACGCTTCTGTCTGGCTTTGCTCTTCAAAAAATTACGACCTTCTTTCTAAAGCAGTCTCCATTTTGTTTGTTCCCTGCTTGGCCTGGACCCTGATGAAGATTTTTATTTCAACAATTGGTTACTTCTCTCCTTGTCTTGTTTCCATCCATTGCTTCCTGTCCTGTCTCCAAGTGGTTTGGAAAATAGGTTGACCCCCTCTTCTTTGTGGCAGCCCCTCAAATACTGTAATACTGCTATCAGTTCACCCCAGTCCTTCTTTTCATTAAACTAGGCATACCCAATTCCAGCAACCATTCTTTATATATTTTAGCCTCCAGTCCCTTGATCATCTTTGTTACTCTTCTCTGCACTTTTTCCAAACACTTTTTCCAAACACTCAAAATCTCCTTTTATGTTGCAGTGACCATAACTGGGTGTAATATTCCAAGTGTAGTCTTACCAAGGCATTATAAAGCGGGTACTGATACTTCATGTGAATTCACAGTGAATTTACCCTCATTTCAACCTTCAACTATGAATATTCTCTTTTATTGGTAGAAATAATAATAATAATAATAATAATAATAATAATAATAATAATAATAATAATAATAATAATAATAATAATAATAATAATAATAATAATGTTGGAAGGGACATTGGAGGTCACCTAGTCCCACCCCCTGCTCAGGCAGGAAACCCTATACCATTTCAGACAATCTAATAAAACTTCTCAAAGTGCAGTGATTACATCAGAACATGACACATGTAGCAATGGAGAATTGTACCACTGAAAGGAAAGCTCAGCAAAAGGGAAGTGGATGGACTTCTTTTAAAAAAGAAGAATTGCATCAGAAAGTCTGCAGCATGTGAATGGAAATCAAGATAATCCAAAAAGCTACACATTTCTATGGTGAGGAGGATGGGGAAACTAATAAAATCAGCAGCTTTGGTGCTCCTTGATCAGTTATGAAGATGGAACTAATGGATGCTTACCTCCAGCTTCTTGCTCCTAGCATGCGGTCAAAATCCTAGAGTAACTCATAAAAATGGGACTTCTCTAGGAATGCCTTCTTGGTGCTCACTCTGTGTTACACTTCTCTTCTCTAACCACATTGAAGGGAAGAGAAGAAAGAGGGATAATTATTCTCTCCCACAGAAGGGGTTCATCAGAACATCAACAAAAATAGGCCATTATATATCCTATCTACCTCCTCTCTTTAATGGAAGCTTTCTAACTATCTTTGCAATTGGATAATTTCCCTGAATGGAAACCTGATGGGTCAGACCTGCTGCCTGAAAATAGCCAATACCTTGTGATTGCTAGTCAGTCTTTACTGGACAGTTTGGTTGTCCCCTATTAATGTTACAATAGATATAACACACACACACACACACACACACACACATATATGTGTGTGTGTGTGTGTGTGTGTGTGTGTGTGTGTAAATGCTTGTTAACTATTTAGATTACCTTGCTAGGCCCCAAACATGGGACAAATCTTTATTTCCTGTTTCAGCCTAACAGAAGGCCATCGACAGGCAGTAGTCACAACAGTGACAGCTCATATGTGTAAATCTAAAATTTACACACACACACACACAGATATATATATATATATATATATATATATATATATATATATATATATATATATATATATATATATATATATATATATATATATATATATATATTTGGACTGCTAACAAAGAATTAAAGGGAGACTGATATAGCTATTTCAAAATTATTTGTTCTCATCAGTCAGCCACCCCCTAATGTGATTCAAACCTGGGCTGATTGCATATTAGGCAGTAGTTTTAACCTCTAGGCCACAGGCTCTTTCTCACTTTGTCAGCTGCATCAGGGAGGGAAGAGGCAGGGGAGATATGTCTTGAATATTTTGAACACCTTGCCGGCCCAAATACAGGCCAAATCTATTTTTTTTTTTGCCTATATCAGGCCAAACTCAGGCCATCCACAGGCGGTAGTTGCAACTGTGACAATCATTATTTGCATACATTTTTGGATTGCTAACAAAGAATTAAAGGGAGACTGATATAGCTATTTCAAACTTGTTTGTTCTCATCAGTCAGCTACACCCTTCTGAGATTGGAACCTGCGCTGATTGTACATTAGGCAGTTGTTTTAACCTCTAGGCCACAGGCTCTTTCTCACTTTGTCAGCTGCATCTCCCCTGCCTCTTCCTCCCCAATGGGAGGGATTTATAATATTACGTGTAATATATATAACATTATATATAATGTTGTATTTATATATAAAGTTATATTTCTGTAAATGTTGAGGTTCCTTCAAATACAGGTAGTTCAACTTACAACAGTTTGTTTAATGACAATTCAAAGTTACAACAGCAGTGAAAAAGTGACTTATGACCACTTTACAGACTTACAACCATCACAGCCTCCCTGTGGTCACATGATCAAAATTCAGCTGCTTTGCAACTGACTCATATTTATGACGGTTGCAGTGTCCTGGGGTCGTGTGATGCCCTTTTGCAACCTTCTGATAAGCAAAGTCAATGGGGAAACCAAATTCACTTAACAAGTGGGTTATTAATGTAACAATTGCAGTAATTCACTTAACAACTGTGGCAAGAAAGGTCATAAAATGGGGCAAAACTCACTTAACCAATGTCTCACTTAGCAACAGAAATTTTGGGCTCAATTGTAGTTGAGGACGACTTGTACGATTCTTCCTTTTGAAGATGGATGGGATTGATTTGATTTTGAGTGGCATTCAATTGGTTATTAGCATTAAACAGAAATCAAAAGGATGAATATGGTTAGCTATAAATTTCTTCATTTTTGAAGACATCCAAAATTAGCCCCTTGAGTCATACAAGGAACAGCTAAGGGAACTAGAGATGTCTAGCCAGGGGTAGGCAACCTTGGCTCTTTTAGGACTCGTGGACTTCGACTCTCAGAATTCCTGAGCAGCTATGCTGGCTTGGGAATTCTGGGTGTTGAAGTCCACGAGTCCTAAAAGAGCCAAGGTTGCCTACCTCTGGTCTAGCCTAACGAAGAGAAGGATTAGTGATTGTTGTCTTCCAGTACATGAGGGACTGTCACAGTGAGATGGTGGTAGACTTATTCTCCAAAGCTCCTGAGGGCAGGACAAGAAGCAATGAGCAGAAGCCCATTAAAGCAAGATCCAATCTGGGTATTAAGGAGAAACATCTTGATATTGACTGACATTGAGAACAATTAACCAATGGAGCAACTTGTCTCCTGGAACTGTGGGTGCTCCATTGCTGGAAGGATTTAAGAAAGGATTGGACAACCATTTGTCTGGGATGAGATAAGTTCTCCTGCCATGAGCAGGGGGTTGAAGTAGAAGACCTCCAAGGTCCCTTCTAGTTCTATGATTCTATGAATATTAATGAGACTCTTGTCAATCTCTCGTGGTTGTGTGCTACGTATTTTTCTTTACTTTGTTGGTGTATTGTTATTTTAAAAACCTTGTGAACCGCCCTGAGTCCTACGGGAGAAGGGCGGTGTATAAGTCTAATAAAGATAAAGATAAAGATAAAGACATCAGCTACCATAATATAAAACAATGTGGATTAAATTCTTCCAGAGAAGAACACAGGAGTACTTTAAGAAAGAGGATTAATCTGTATGCCCTTCTGCATTTTTCTAGTGCTGGGAGACTTGAAATCTACACTAGTTCCTATGCGTGACATTTGCATGCCAGCTTCTCTTTTAGAGAGCTGTTTTTATAAGTAATAAATAGAAAATGTTGCCACCAAGGGTAGGAAACCTGTGGAACAAACTGGTGCAAGAGGTCACCAAGTCATATGCTGGAGGCTGTATTTTTTAAAGGGCTGGATAAACTTTATGGCCAAATAACATCTGTACACTCATTCATGCCAGAATAATGATGATGGAATTTCATGCTTCAGAGTGTAAGATGATTGCCACATGGTTCAGGGAGAAATTTGTCTTCCCAGTTAAAAAGAGAGCAGAAATGAAATGGTGCCAAAGGAGAGGGGGCATTGATGGAAGGCACGACATTCTTCATCAAAACAAAGGATGTGCGGGCATGTTTGTGTGCTAGAAAATACTTAAGAAAAAGAATAGCACCCTACCATGTTGAAATGCCAGTTAAACATCTCAGAAGGGAGGAGATGGGAAGTAATCTGTGCACCGCACATATTATAAGAGTCGTATTTTTGTATTCCTTGTGCCCCGTTCAAAAAATGCTGAGAGCACTCACCATATCTTCTTCCCCTTTCTTTATTTGCAAGGCAGACCTGTACCGTTATAAAATTGACTCAAGTGACACATGTTGGAGAACAGCAGTGGTAAACTTCTCAGAGCTTGCCTTGAACTTCATGGTTGTATAACTCTGCTAGAAGACATGGTATGGGGAGGAGGGCACCATCACATTGTTCATCTTAAGCACCACAGTTGTGAATCTGGCTTGGTTTGATATTGTCATGCCTAGCCTACATAAGAATTTGAGGGGGGGGGAAATGGCTTGATCAGGAATTAACTAGACCAGTGGTAGGCAACCTTGGCTCTTTTACCACTCATGGACGTCAACTCCCAGAATTCCTGAGCCATCACAGCTAGCTCAGGAATTCTGGGAGTTGAAGTCCACAAGTCGTAAAAGAGCCAAGGTTGCCTACCTCTGAACTAGACCATAACTTGTTTTCCATAGGAGTCCAACCAGATATCGTCAATTAACCCACAATATTTTGTAGTTCTGTAACCCCAATTGAGAAAGTTCTATTCATCTTTGAAATAGTGGATCAATCTGAATCAGATTGCTAGTGCTATCTCCCATAAATTATTTGTATCAATAAACTGTAAATTTCTTTTTTAAAAAAACCTCACAAACTCTCCTTCGCCTTCAAGGGCTATGCCAGGGGCCACATTCCAAATGGAAGGGGGGCGAGGTATCAAGAGAAATCTGAATGCCATTTAAATAACACTGCTCTCTATATTTCTTCCTACAGCAATGCTGGGCATCAAGGCTTGAGTAGTTCTTACAGCTAATGTCCTGCATAAAGTTACCTAAAATTCAAGGACCTATGACTCTGAGGTCTTTGGTGCTCTCTGAGTTTGGTTGTTTTCTTTGGAGACATTTCATGACCCAAACTAGGTAACATCAGCAGCACTGCATAATGAAAATAAGAGCTGATACATAGACCCTAGATTGGTGTTTCTTAACCTTGACAACTTAAAGATATGTGGACTTCAACTCCCAGAATTCCACAACAATGCATGGAGACAAAGGTCTGCAAGAAAGCAGCCAAGCTCAGAGAGCGCCAAAGTCCCTTCATTTCAATCCTGAGTTACAAATATTTGCCTTTATTGGTACCTGTGATTCAATTCTACATGGAGAGTTTAAAATCTATGGAAAAGATCTCTGACTACTATATGTGTCGGATGGCTGCCAAATAGGAGGGAAATGATCATGTGTTGCATCCTGATGGTCAGTAATAATCATATAGGAGAGGGTCTTCAAACTTGGCCCTTTTATGATTTGTGGACTTCAACTCCCAGAATTCATCAGCCAGTGTGCTAGCTGAGAAATTCTGGGAGTTGAAGTCCACAAGTCATAAAATGGCCAAGTTTGAAGACCCCTGAAATAGGAGCTGTTTCCTTCAGCTTGCAACTTCTAGGCACTCCCAAGAATCTAGCACAGTGTTACTCATCCTTGGTAACTTGAAGATGTGTGGACTTCAACTCCCAGAATTTCCCAGCCAGCATGCATGGTTGTGGAATTCTGGGAGTTGAAGTCCACACATCTTTAAGTTGTCAAGGTTGAGAAACACTGATCTAGCATCTAAGTATCAGCTCTTATTCTCTACTGAAAGAGAAAATTTGGAGCAGATATTAAGTTGCGGGTAAACCATTAGAGATAAAAGGGGTGGGGAGTGGTTAGAAAAGGACCATTCTCAGTGTAGATCAATGGCTCACTTTTTCTTAACTAAAGCCAAAAAAACAAAACAAAATGCCCATTTCCTTTTCAATCAATGCAATTTCTGGTAGCTTGATGGACTAATTATCTCTGTTTAAAACAAAAGAAGTGTTAGTTTATTTATTTTTTTCAACCTACTCCTTTGTATATGTCATTCTTTGCTC